>NW_024425564.1:15446724-15489881 GCF_017311325.1 Ursus maritimus
CCCCCCCCCCCCCCCCCCCCCGCGCCAGGGATACTGTGAAGCCAGAGCTAGGACCCTGCGGCAACTGGTGATAAGGGACGGTCTCCACCTGTCCCTCCTCCATCGAGACAACCCCTTACCAGAAGCTTCTCCCATGAAGCTAAAGGACCTCTCCTTCCGGGCACCCACTTAGCATCTAGCAATCTTGTACCCCCTTGGTGCCGGCCCTGTGCTGTCATGAAGGACCCCCAGCTCGTGAACGAATGAGCTATCTGTAGACACAGACAGTGGGCACAATGCCATGTCGTGTCACAGCAAGGCGTGCAAAGGGACAAGCACCTTTCAGAGAAGGGCCACCCCCTGCAGCCTCACCAGCATATCCTTTGACACAAGTATCTCGTGACATCTCCATGGTGGGGGATCCTTGTGCCATCCACCCAAGAGACATCTGAGAAACTGAGAAAGTGGGAGCTGCTGGCCAGAACCAGCTCCGTGGGCCTGACGGGCTCCCACTGTGCTCGGTCACAGAGCAAGGGTCCAGTGGAGGAGGCCCCAGCCGCCTGCGGGAGCTCAGGGACATCCTGGGCTCGTGCTCTGCTCTGTGGTCGGCTGGCCTGGGTGTGTCTCAGCACCGGAGTCCGTCCGAGTGTGTGTGTATCTGCGGCTCAGTGGGTGGGGCTGGGTGGGGGACCCCAAGGCTCCTGGATCCCGGGCTGTGCTGCTCATGGGCCCACAGGGAGACTCTGAGCACCAAGCGCCGCCTGTGGGGGCTCCTGGGCCAGGGGCTCCCATTTACAATGACCCTGGGAGAGCCCAGGGGCCCCATAAGAGAAGAGAAGCCAGGAGAGGTTAAATAACTTCCTGAAGCTCACATAACCAGGAAGAGCCATGGGGTTGGCCCTGAAATCAACAGAAGCCAAGTTGTGATGTCCCCTCAAGCTGCCTCTCGATAATTCCCAAGGACGCGACCCGGAAGTGCACCAAGGATGAAGGAGGCTGGTGTCGCCAGGTGTCGGGCTTTCCTAGTGCACTTAATCGTGCTTAAAATTCGGTTCTTAGAGAAGGAGGGACAGGGAAGGCGGTGGTGTCTTTGGCTGTCCAGCCTCCACTAATCAGACACACCCTCCGTCCCCTCAGAGCAGGCCCAGCAGCACCAGGCTCCAGCCCGTGAGCCTTACAGAGGCCACCTCAGAGTCCGGAGAACCTCCAGCCCTGTGATGTGACGCCATGCAGGTGACACTTCTCCCCATCCCAGGAGACCAGGCCCTTGGAGCCAGGAGGCTTACGGCCGCCATACCTCCTCAGGGCCCAGCACACACCAGACGTGAAAGCCTGGCCACTTCTCCTCGATGTCCCCTCACAGACGTGGTCAAAGGAACTTTGTTCCCACAAGCTTTAGGAAGCAAGCTCTCACTGACCTCCAGAAAAGGTGAACATTTTAAATAAGTATCCACATACAGGTAGGATGGCTCAATGTCTCTACCACATCTGCTTCCGCCAGAGCTCTGGGTGGGCCATGAACTCCAGCCTCTGGCTCCTGCTGACAGTTCAGGGATCCCTTCTATCAAACTATATTCAAATCAGTGTACTTACAGGTGCTCCGTTGGATCCACACCCAGGTGTTGGTCTTTTCCGTTTGGTATACTGTGGTCAATGACGATGGTTTCCGTATTTGCTAAGCAAAATCCATTGGACCTCATGATTTCTGAAAAATGAAAACCATGAAGTAAATATTCAAGAGGGGCCAGAGTTTGAAGATTTGGGCTTATACCTATCTCTCTACTTCCCCCTCCATCTACTGCCCCAAGTTCTCCCCCACACTCCAAGGGAATGCTCCACACCCCAGAGGCCCATTCTGGAGCTCTGCCACACAGATCCGGGAGCCAATGCCAACCTCCACAGAAACCCCACCTGAGGACCCTGGGCAAGCCAAGAGGCACATCTCTCTCTCCAGAAAGATGCTCTGAATTGTACCAGCACCCTCCTCAAAAGCCTTCCCCATTGGTTTAAAGCTGGGGTAGACAGAATACTGAGCTCACGTCTATCGGTCTGGGTTTGGGTCTGGGTCCATCACACACTGCCGCCAGGAGGCCTTGCACAGGTACCCAGTCTCCCCTGTGCCTGAGATGCGGATGACACTGTCTGCCGCCTGGGTAGCTGTGAGGGTCAGCGGAGATCAGTATTCATTTTTAACCAAATAGGCAACTTTGCTTTTTTACTTTATATAATTCTGTACACAAATTGATTTTTTTCTTACCTGTACGCACAAATTTTGCTAATTTAAAAAGGCCAACAGAGTAGTCCACGTTGGCCTTATGGGGTGGGCTTCCAAAGGAAGTCTGGTGTTTACCCAGCCCTGGGAGAGGAGACGACAGGCACGCCTGGACGTGTGGCCCCTGACACAGCCCCAGGCTGGGAGCCCGGGCACTGCCGCTCAGCCCAACCAGGAACTCCAAGGTCTTGGGCCTCAGTATCCTCATCTAGAGAATTCCAGAATATTACTGGATGATCTCCAAGGATCCCTTCAACTCTAAACTCCCATGAACTCCCAGATTCCATCACGCCATCTGGTCCATTTAAGTATAAGAAGCCAATGCGGCATGACTGACTTCTCATATCTGGTGTAGTTTTTATTTACATGTCCCCAGGGAATGTGTTTCTGTCACTTCAGTAGATTAAATACGCTCTAAGAATTGATCTGGTGGCCATTACCAGTTCTCCTTGGTGTTGGGGTTCTCCAGTCCTCTGGGAGCCTGCCTGAGCCCCTAACCTCAGCTCTTAGTCAGCTAAGTGCCATGTTCACTGCCCTGTCTGTCCTCTCAGATCAGGCCCTCTCCTTACCTCATCTTAAAAAAAGATGCTTAGAATCGACTCCAAATTTCTGGGGCATTCGCAAATGTAAAGGATTATCATCTTCCCATTCAGAGCCTCACACAGAAACACACAGCTCAAAATAGCTTTCCTCTCCTACTGGGCTGGCACAGGTAACAGAAACATCCCTCACTGCCCGCAGTCTCCCTGGGCACCTGCCACAATTGTTTGGAGGACTGTTTTCTTTCATTTTTTTCCTTACATCTCATCATAATTTCGATTTTTTTATTCCCATGCATGGATTTGTTTTTCTCATAAGTATAATTGTAACTTTCTATTTAATCTTTCCAGATACCCGGTTCTCAGTTCTTCGAATTTCTCTCCATGGGAAGAGAATTAGGGAAACTACACAAAAACGAACAAAGAAAAAAAAAAAAGATTTCCTCTTCAGCCCCACAGGAATAAAACGACACTTCATCAATCAGATTTGCCAAGTAATTGCTACCATCTCACTTGACTTTCTGCAGAAGTGACAGCTCATGTTTCTTTGGTCTTTTGAAACACCAGCCCCGTTAGTCACTCTCTGGGTGACATCATCAGCACATTGCTCTTCCCAGCCCTTCCCTGCCCACCCTGCCCCTCCGTGTTGGAGCTCACCCGCCCTCCCTGTGCAAGGACAAGCTTGCAGAGCCCGAAGTCATGAGAAGGAGCCCAAGACTTAGTGAAAAGTCAGTGCTGGGAAGCTCCGGGATCAACGACATTTGTACCCAAGTCTGAGTGAACAGACTCTGAATATGACTAAATAGTAACAAGAAAGACTAAGATTTCCACGCCTCTCAAATCAAAATGTACAGCAGCGCAGAACCACTTTCTTTATTGCTTCTTACTAACTCTGACTCAAATGTGTCCGTCTCAAAAGCACGTCACACCTCAGCCGGCTGACCCCCTCCAGCCCCTTCTCCCACCCCTTTGCTAAGGGAGTTTGGAGGGGAAAATCCTACAAGTGAAAAAAACGTCGGTGCAGCAAAACATTTCTGAGCGTGATGAAGAGTTACCTTGCGGAGGAACTTTCGAACTTGCTAATCTTCCTTAAATGTGAAATTGGAGCTCTAAGAAATGGAGTCCTTACCAGCTTCCCAAAACAGATTTGTAACAAATCACTCCTTAACTCCCCCTGCAAAGAAATCTCTGTACACAGACATGTGGTTTAATTGTTTGCAAGGCAAGCTTTAAACTCCAGTTCTGCTACTATGCCTGGGGAGCAGGTTACCGCTTGCTCACTTTCCTCATCCGTAAAATGGGCATAATGGTACCCATCTTAAAAGCACAGGTGCAGATGAAAAGAGATGGTATTTAAAAGAACCTAATAAATGTTGGGGGCTGGGTAAGTGGTAGTGATGACTGTCGTTACTGCTAATGTCTTCATATCTGCTGTGTCATGCAAATAAAAAGAACCAAAGAAAGTGCTATGATTACAGAACAGTGCTCATTTCTGAAGCCTATCCTCAAACAGGATAAACTGCGAACGTCTTAGAAGTCGGCTTAGTCCCAATAGCAAAAATCACTGGCCAGTGTAATTACTTTAATTCCAGCCATGACTGATTCCATGAAACAGGTCCCTTTCAAGCGACTTTTCTGCTTTCATATTTTTTTCACATAGAGAGTTCTGCTTTGCCATTTCTTAACTTTCTATTTTGAGCTAATTTTAAATCACAGAGAAGTTACAAAAACACTAGAGCGTACTCATGTATCCCTCACCAGCTCGTCCTGATGTTAACATTTCATGACACTATGGTGCAATGATCAAAGCTGGACTTAACTAGACACCTCCCTTACTGGTGTGTCACAGGCGTTTCCGGACCCAGCCCAGGATCCCTTCTTGCCTTCAGTTGCTGTGTCCTAGTTCTGTGCAGATTCGGACGGTTCCTCTGTCTCTCCTCATCTCTCATGAAACTGACACTTTGGGAGGGGCTGGTGAGTTATTTTATCGACGGTCCCCCAATTTGTCTGATGGCTTCGCGCTCCGTGGAGCGTTCCAGGCAGGAATCCTGCAGAGTGACCCCACGTCCCCTCCCTGCATCCTGTCAGGGGGTGTGATGTCAACAGGCCTTGTTCCTGGGCTGTCCACCAGGATCACTTGCATAAGAAGTTTCTGCCGGGTTCACTCTTTCTCTTCACAGTGAATAAATATCTTGGGGGAGATGCATTGAGACTGTACACAATCTGTTTCTCCTCGAACTTTTCCCGCTCATCTTAGCATCTGCCAATGGATCTTTCCTGCAACAATGACAGTTGACCCTTGAACAATACGGGTTTGAACTGCATGGGTCCACTCATATGTGTTTTGGGGTTTTTTGGGAAAAAAACAGTGCAGTACTACAAATGTATTTTTTCTTCCTTAGATTTTCTTAACATTTTCTTTTCTCTAGCTTACTTGTGTAAGAATAGCTAATACATAGAAGATACAAAGTATATGTTAATCAAATGTTTACGTTGGTAAGGCTTCCGGTTAGCAGTGGGCTACCAGTGCTTAAGTTTGTGGGGGGGGGGGGGTCAAAGTTATATGTGGATTTTCGACAGTGCAGGGGGTCGGCTCCCCTAACCCTTGCGTTGTTCAGGGGTCAACGGTATGACTGTGGTGTGTGCCTGGAGACGATTTTTCTATTTTTTCAGCTGTAGCCATGTTTTCATCTGCCCCATAGGCCACCGTTCCTTCAGTTCGGTAATACCTATGTTCTTCTTCTCCTGCGGACGTTAGCTCAGTCCTGAAAGCATTGACGGTGTAGCTTCCCTCCATTCAAATCCTCTCTCCCATGACATTTTCGGTGTAGGCCGGCAATCAAACAAAACCCAAAGCCCCGACTTTTTATTAATTGGAACTGGACTAATCTTGTACGGTGAAAATTAAGGTTGAGATTGTACAGATGCTTGGTTAATGAAATACGAAATTAGGATTCATTTCCAGGCCCCCCCCCAACCCTGAATAATTAGATTTTTGTGGTTTATGTAGATTATTAGTCCAAGCAGCCAGATCACGGCTGGGGTTTACGCATCCTGTTAAGCACAGACATAGCGCTTAAAACCGTGTAGAAAACTATATTTATGTTTTTCTGATTCCATAAACATGCAGGTTCACATGGGAGGAAGAATATTTAAGGTGGTACCTGCCCCAAGCATCCCGGAGCAGCCTCAGGATGTGGCTAGCACCTGGCGCCATCTAGCGGAGCCCTGGCCACGAAGCCGTCTCTGTGGCTGTGCATTCAGAGCCTCCAAGCAGCCCGGGCGTAAAGCAAGGCGCCGGGCAGCCTAGGTCAGCGCCTGTCCCCCATGGTGCCCCCTCCGTACGTGCCACATCGACAATATAAGAAGGCATTAAAAAAATCCGAGAGGAAAGGAGGAGGAAGGGTGGGGTGAGCTGCAGCAGGAAGGGGCATTTTCAGGAATGAGTGGAATTTAGCAGGACAGGATGGACAGGCGGGGTTTGTGTGAACAGAGGGAGGATGGGAGCCCGCAGCACAGCAAAGCCCCACCAAGGGGAGGCTGAGGGTCTGGAGCAAAGGGTTCTATGCCGATGGCACCAAAAAGCTAGCCAGACTCTGGCACGCTGGAATGACTAGGGCACTTGGCCTTTATCATGAGTATAAGGTTTTGAGAAGATGAACACGCTTAGTAAGTCAGAGTTCCAGAATGACTGACCTCAGTATTCAGGGTCTGTCCTGGGGCAGGAGGGAGCCTGAGAGAGACAGAGACCTGAGGATATTCCCAGGGGTGGCCATGCTGCCCAGAGCCTGAGGCTCCCAGCCTGGGGGGCCCCCCCGGAAACCACAAACACCCACATAGGAGAACAAGACTACAGAACGTGGCTTGCCCCAGTGTAGACTAGTTCTTCAAAGGGATGTTAGTGCCATTGTAAACAAAGGTTTCATTGAAAAGTATTTTTGAATTTACCATAGTTCGTTGTCTTCACATATTTATTTCCTCACTCAGTGAGTAATGAAAGTATAACTCACATCCCTGCCTACACATCTACACACTAATTTATGGCAAGAAGCACTAGCTCAGACAGAGTGAGGGCTGGCTAGTCCTGGGGCAGAGATGGGGAGGTTGGGGTGCTTCCAGGGGAGAAGGCCCAGACTTGGTGCCCCAACCATCAGAGCGGATGAAGAGGATGAAAGCCCCGCGAGACAGAATCTTAGCTCTGGAAGGGTGGGAGAGGCTTCTCCCAGCCTGCCAATCCTGGGAGGGATGCCTTTGACAGGCCCCTGGCCTTTGCACGGAGGCGCGGGGCTTCCAGCAATAGACTTGCAAGAGGTATTCACAGACTCCATTGTTAGGCAGAGCTCTGTTGTTGCAAAGTGCTCTGAGCCGAGCCCAAACCACTGCAGTTACTTCCACCCACTGCACCGTGCCTGCAAGCTAAAACCTGTCCTCAGTCCTCACAAAAAGACCCAGAGAATGTAGTTAAAACCTCACATGGGATGCTGCAATTATCCCTGTTAAATTGCACCTCATGATTTTCAGCCCTTTGGGATAAACATGGGTCATGCGTTGATCCATGTCACAGGTATAAATAGGACAGCAGACAGAGGGCTGGGAGTGTCTCCAGGTTGCTGCACTCCAGGAATTAATCAGAAGCAACTCCGCGCCATCCCTCTCATGCTTGGGGCTTTCGGGGTCAACCGGAAGCAAGCGTCCAGCTCCTGCCACCAATGCAAGGCCCTGAAAGAGTTCTGTTGCTCTTTGCTCTCCTATTTGCTCAAAACAGAAAGAAATAAAGCAAAGCGGAGACACCAGTGCTGGGACTCTTCTGCTCAGGATGAAAGAACGGAGACTTGCCCACACTCTAGGTGACAGCACGTGAAACCCACCATGAGTGACAATTAGCATCCCAGAGCCCTCGCTGAGCCCTTCACGACTGGGGTCCACAGACACCCAAGCAGGATAAATGACCGCCATTTCTCCTATAAAGAAGGTTCTGGATACTAGGTGCCAGCTAAGGAGGGATGCCCAAACACTCCTGCTCTTTTTCCTAGGAACACACAGGAAGCTATGTTGGATAGACATCAAAAGTAGCAGACCCCAAAAACCTAGGCCTGCCAGCCATCCTGCACACACACAGTCACATCTAATGCGCTTTCCGTTCAGGTCCCCGAACTTGCCCACCCTCTCCACCCCTCCCCTGCACACAGTTAGGAATCTCATCCCTGCTGGGGCACGTAGCTCAGTGAGGACACTTTTCTACCAAAGACATTCGCCACCACCCTCCCAACTTGTCCTCTGTCTCTGCATCGCCGTGAACCCCCAGTGCCTTCTTAGGAGACAGATCTGGGTTCAGATGCGCTCTCACCTCCTGACTGTTCTTCCTCATCTTCCAGGGTCTTCCTCCTGCACCGCTCCTTCTGCTCTCCTCCCTCCTCCATTCGGAAATAGAGAGCGCTGGACGCAGAATCCCTCCTCCCCTCCTTCCTACAGATCAAGACCACCGTCTGCAGGATCTCCCCTTGAGCCAAGCTGTGTCTCCTCTTCCAGCTGCCTTGCCTCCCTTTATGCCGGCCACACTCCCGCAGGATCTCACTCACATGCCACTCTTGGGACCAGCCAAGCTGACTGTCCTTTGCCTGGGGCAGCCCCAGGTCTGAGACTCTGGGATGGAGCTTTTTTCCCCACAAAATGCCCCTTAGCAGCCTTCTCCAAAACAGTGCTGCAAAAATTAAAGTCTAGTGTTCTAACAACACGTGCAACCCAGATCCAGAAAGCTCCCAAACAGGGAGAAGTCCCAGCTTCCCCCTCCTTTCCCTCCACCCCACAGGTGAGCCGGGAGGCAGCTCCTCTCAGCTGACATTTGCCTCTTCGGCGCTAGTGGGGCGTGGTCTCATGTCGACGTTAGTGACACCTGAACTGTGTGCTCCCCTTTCTGTACTGGCTGCCCCCCTTTCTGTACTGGCTGCCCCAAACCCAAATCCACTGCCACATTATGTGAACCATCTTCTTGCAGCAGCCTAGACTCCTGATTGCCCTTGTCCACTTCTCAATGCCTCATTAATGTGTTCATTGTGACACTATTTCTTAAGAAAGTTCCAACTGATATACCGAGTTACTCCCTTTGGAAATTGGAGAAGTGTAAACTGTAGGTCGGTGGGTGGAAGACATATTGTTTCATGAAAATCAGGTAACAGCCTCCACCCACTCTTATTCTTTTGGACCGTCTTTCTGGATCCCAAGGGTAGAAGGTGTGCCCAGCTGCGAGACAGTGAACTGGAAGGGTTTCCGGGAAACCACGGCCACCCACGGCAGTACCTGGCCTCCCCACGCCTTCCCTGTAGCTCTTACCTGATATTTTCACCGGACTCTGAAAGCTGGGTTGAATTTTATGTACATTGTCATTTTTTAACACCTGATCCAGAGGAGATCTTTCAAAGAAGGTGAGCACAACTTCTGACCTGGAATACTGGGAATAAGTACGTTAATTACTAAACTTGAATTCTCCCTGGAGGTGGCCTCGTCCTAGGCTGACGCCCCCGCACCGTTCCGATGCTCTGCGGGACCGGTGACACTGATGATGCTGCAGTCATGACCCAACTTTCATTTACTGATGGCCCCACGTGGCAAAAATGCAAGGCCCCAGGGACAGACGGGATTCGGTAAATGGAAACTATGGCAAGTTTTTCTGAGCGCTTGGTATGTGCCAGGGTTTTGCACACGTGTCCCTTCACCTTACAATAAACTGTGAGTGTGTTGACTTTCTCCATTCGCAGAGGAGGAATTGGACCCCCACGGGAGTCAAGTGGGCCCCAAGTCCACCCCGGTTCTTCATCTCTCCACACAAAGCTTGCCAACGTCATTGAAAGGGCATCTGCCGACGTGGATGCTAACACCCTTCTTGGCTCCCATATATCCCCTTCCAAAATACAGTCTGCAAGACCGGTGGGCTTCTGAGTGGAGGCAAGAAAGCAAAGACCATGGCGGTGGAGGGACCATGTCTCTTCCTACTCAGCCCATCCTTGGCCCCTTACTTCCACTCCTCACCAAGGAGAAAACAATGCAGCCGCAAGACCCCACCAAAGACTTCCTTTCCGCTGGTTATATCCGCCCCTCCCCGTGGTCCCCGTCCAGGGAGGGAGCAAGCAGGTAAGCGAGTGGGCGCAGCGGGTATGTGGCGGCTGTCAGGAGGTGATCCCACCCCAGCCCGGAGCAGATCGCACTCACTTTGCACGGCATGCTTATGATGGTCTTCAGCAACTTCTCCACCTCATTGAGCCTGGTCTCTATATCGTGGGCCTCCTTTATGGCGACCAGTCCTGGAATTGAGACAGAAATGCCTGAAGTCAAAAAAACGAAAACAAAAACAAGACCAGGAAATGTGCTCCTAAGTTAAATACAGAACAGACATTCCCATGACAAGGAGGCCACTGCCCAGTGTCCCCCTCTACCAAAGATGTCTGGGAATATTTACTCAGCCTTACTCTGAAAGCCCTGCTCTCAATCTCATGTTAAGTTTCCGTGACCCAATGAATGATTTACGTGTGTGCTGCGGTGGACGATGACCCCCCAAAAGGAGAAGTCTGGCAGGCTGGGGACAGTGGCATGACTGGGGAAGGTAGATATAAGCCAGGGATCGACGTCCCCTCTGAATGGGACAGTCTGGGCCGGCCCCGTGAACACCGGGACCAGGCCGTGGCTTGGCTGGGGACCACTCAGCCCCTGGCAGGTGGTGGCTGCAGCCTGCAGCGGGGGAGGTGGCCCAGGACCTGCCCAGCCCCAACCACACAGTGGAAGGGCTTGCTCGGCTGGCCTCAGTGGACCGCACGGCAGGGCACGTGTAAATGATGCCTACGTTTAGACAAGTCATTTAAATGCTGGGTTTGGAAGGGGAAATGTCAGATCTTTACCCAGGAAAAAACCAAAGTGGGTATGACTCACAGCACTTTTCACAAATCTGAACACCTATCCTCGTTGCACATAACAGGGGTCCTGAGTGGCTGCTGGGAAGGAGAGCCTTTCGTTTGTAAAATATGAGAGCTGAAAGCCTGGAGACCTGGGTGCACTTCCGTCTCCCCGTGAGCAAGAAAGAACCCAAGTCTCCTCGTTTCAGTTTCTACACAGCAGCGTCCTAGGGATTCGGGAATGACATTCCCAAGGACACTGACCTCTTTTCCATGCTTCGTGTGACCCAGCGTGACGGTCCCCGGGAGCCACGACCCAACCAGGCACTGAATCATCCCAGAACTATTTTATTAGTTGCTGAGTCTAAGGTTTTCAGTTCTGGTTTGGTTTGGTTTTGCAGAAGAAAGGCTTGGTTTTTAGGCAATTCATCAACTGAGACTACATAAGTCATCAACTTAATTTCCTACACTACATGACTGAACAAACACACAGTCCGTGGAAGCAGGGGCAGCCCAAACACTGGGTGAAGACATGCCCCAAAGCCCGTGCTGTCGCAGGGGGATCCTTCAAGCAGCCTGAGTCACGGCCAACTTCTAGGAACGGCCAGGAATGGTTCCCCCAACTTCCCGAAGCAAGGCCACCTCGGGTGTCGAGGGGCTGTCTGGGCCTGCCCACCCCCTCAGCCCCGCAGGCCCAGGCGGCCAGCCAGCAGCTGGTCAGGGAGCAGGAGGCCCAAGGGGGCTGGCTGGGCCGTGGCTAGCCCGCTGAGCAACCTGGGGTCTCTGTCCGTAAGGCCCAGGCACACACCCCAGCATGACACCCCAGCAGTCACTGGAGAAAGGGACTGGGCCTTCTCTACCTTCTTCCCTCTTCCTCGCATTACCAGGCCCCACCACAACCCCCTGCACATTCTGGGAAGCAGACCGAAGAAGGAAAACAGTGCCAGATTCTCAGGGTGCTTCTTCTCCAGGCCCTGAATTCCTTGCTTAGAAGTACACACACAGACACACACGCACACATGCACACACGCATGCACGCTGTGCTGCCTTTTGCACCAAAATGCTTTCATCTTCGGCTTGTTACAGGGGAGTCGACACAGGAAAAGATGCCCGATGCAAAACCCTCTGGAAAATTGTTTTTAATGAGAGGACAATTAAATAACTCGTCCCCACCGAATGCTTTATTCTAGGATGAACAAAACTATTATTGAAGTTCAACTTCCGTTACCTCTAGAATACAGGTTTTAAATCAATCAAGCTTATGACGCGGTGGTTGTGTTTTTCTATTCGTAGGTCCTTCTGTAGGAAGATTAGCCTCTTGTCTGATCAAAGCATCAGCATAGGCATACCCAGTTTATAGGATATAAATCATAATTTAACAATCTTAAATTAGTATAGAGGTTTCTAATTCTTACAGTTGTGCCTTAGTGACATATTTTTGGTTACATCTTTGATTTTATTAATGTTCAGCCTACGATTGGGTTTATAACTGCAAAGTTATATATATAGTCAGATAAATACGTTCTGCTCTGATCTTTTTTTTTAGGATGGCTAGCAAATAAAACATAGGACTTAGTTAAATATGAATTTCAGATAAAGAGTGAATAACGCAATAGTATGGACAGACTTATACTAAAAAATTGTTTGCTATTTATCTGAAATTCAAACTTAACTTGGTGTTCTGTATTTTATCTGGCAACCCTATCTTCCTGGTAGGGTGTTCTATTTTCCGGAACGAAGTAGAAAAAAGACAAGAAGTACCCTTCCTGATTGACCCCAGCCCACCTCACTGGCTCTGTGCCCTGCGACTCCCCATACCCTCCTGCCAATCTCAAAGGTCCACGCTACCCAAACACAACCCCCTGACCTTCCCCAACCTCCAGGCTCACAGGTGGGAACATCCCACCCATCCCTTAAGGGGGGGCACGTGCCATCTGTTCTGTGAAGCCTTCCCCACATCCGAAGAGGGAACTCAAGCTGCCTCTGGGCTCCCAGAGAACTCTCCTGACCTCTGCGATATTCATTATTCAGCACTGTGACTGCTCCTGGACCTAAGGGTCTCCCCAAGGCCACCGTGTGCAAACCTGAGGGGAGCAGGTGCCTCCGTTCCTCTCACTGTTATCAATCAGCTCAGGTCAGGGCCTGACACATGCAGGGGATCGATGTTCATTGGCTGTTTGTTGGCTGAGTCAAGTTGCAGAAGGGAGCGCAGAAGTCTAGCATTAGTGATCGTCTGTGGGTGTGCCCCATCTCGCCCCGTAGGATGGTAACCCTAACTCATACTTCTCGGCCCCACACTCAGCCAGCCCCCCACCAGAACCCGCTGCCAACCAGCTCGAGGTCACAGGCCTGACAGCCACGTGGCATCGTGCGTGAGTCATCAGCCATGCCGGCTTGATTTTATCTGTGGAAGTGTGCGGAACCATACCGCTTCCTGTGACCTGTCTTTATGTTCCTGATGGCAGCCAGATGGTTCTCCTTGGAAATGTAAACACGCCTCCAAATGAAAGGAGGCTGAGGAAATTTAACGAGGCAAAGAAAGATGCTGGAATCCCTCGCTGCAAGAACAGAAACGACAGGTGACTGCTTTTTAGCTGGGGGCACACTTTATCATTTGCTTCTCCGTCCTGGCTTCCCGGGTGACAGTCGAGCTGGCAATGTGAATCAGCTTCCTTACGGTGCTGTCCTCCCTTCTCTGAGGAAAGGTATCCATGGGGCCACAAGCAGCACTGGCCTCTTCCCCAGCAGGGGCCTCAGCTGGTCAAAGGCAGAGGGATTCAGGAAATGATGGATCCAGCTGAATGCTCTGAAACCCGCCAAACAGCAGCTACCTCCACCAACCAGAGCTCAGAGCGCAGCAAGTGCCCCAACACCCCACACGCGCATCAAGGAGTCACCAGTCTCCAAGCAGCTCCCGGCAGCCTGGCTTTCCCTTCTCTCCGGGGCCCTGGACATCACCCTCCTCAATTGTTTTAAAAGTGCCTCCCATCAAATGATGGCTACCTTCAATGTGTTAGGAAAATATTTTTAAGAAAGACAAACCCCAAACAGCCACAGGGCAAATATGAACTAAATCTTCATTTTAAAATTTCATACGCACTGGGGTTTCTTCCTTCGGACTTCTCCGTTTCATAATGGGTGGAAAATTCAGACACCTATTACGAGACCCAAAATTATCAAAAATTCTTAAAACTTCTCAGTGCTGAAGGTGAAGCTGCAAACAGAATGTGCACGTGGGACACTGCGTTACTTTTCAGGGGCAGGTGGCAAGAACCGAGCCCACGAAGGACCACCACCCCAAACAGACGGATTATACCCGTTGGGGTTCCTTCTCCCCTATCTGCTGTATTTTTCCTTTGTGACCCAATAGCTTTGGTTTTTAATGGTTGGTAAAGCTTCTCCGAATAGGAACTGTTTATAGTAAATAACAATTTTAAACCTTATTTTCAAAAATAGCTTAAATACGATAATCTAAATACTTTTGGCTTTTATGTTCCAAATATTGTGGATGGAACGATGATTCTGTGGGGACCTTGTCTGACTCCGTTTTCCAGTCTGACGTGGTAATAACAAAAACTGTAGGCGGGCAAATGGTGATTTTGCAGAGTTGAACAGAAAACTTGCGCTTCTACTGGGTAGGAGACTGTCATTCCATAAATAGCCAGCAGGGGGTGCTAGCACTCCGCCGTACCCACCGGGTTCAGTCTGGTGAGGACAGAAGGGAACATGGTCCACCCGCACATTTTAATTGTTAGGAAGTAGACTCAGAAAGACTTCACAGCCTCTGGAAATTTCTCTAATTTCTGATAAGGCAGAGTCACTAATAGAACCTCCATTTGTAAAATTTCCCTCTAGCCAGTTTGTGATGTGGAAATTTTAACCAGATTAGCCTCAAACAAGTAAAGATTTGAATCTGAAAGACTGATAACTCACGATTATATATAAATTTCAGTGTGCCAACTTAAGTATATGTGGAGGCCAAAAATCTACCTAGAGCCGCCAGGGTGCCCTTTCTTTCTAAACAACTTTAGCATTGAAAATTAAGAAACCAAAATGTGATTCTGTCATTTTCAAGATTAGCAGCTTTTTTTTTTTTTTTTAGTTTTATTTATTTATTTGACAGAGAATGAGAGAGAGAACAAGCAGGGGGAGCGGCAGGCAGGGGGAGAAGGAGCAGCAGACTCCCTCCTGAGCAGGGAGCCCTATACGGGTCTTGATCCCAGCACCCTGGGATCATGACCTGAGCCGAAGGCAGATGCTTAACGTACTGAGCCACCCAGGCGCCCCCAGGATTAGCTTCTTTATGCAAACATAATCACCTGACTTATTCTTGGAACCCAAACTGAACATGCTGGAGTCAGCACAAAGACTTATCAGTGAAAGCAAACACAAACCAGTTTCCTAACCTCAGAAACCCTGGGTCCAAAGTCGCACATTTCAGTAAGTGGAGGCTTTGGGATGAACACCTCTGGTAACTCCCAGGCTGGACTCTGGAGGTCGGAATCTAACCTGAGTGCCTTCTGCCATCGTTCCAGCAATAAAGACAAGGTGCTTCTTGGATCAATTGGTAAGGAAGAATGTCCTTTTCAAAGCACCTTAAGAAGTGCCCATTACCCCCAAGAACATGTCTCTTAGAGGAGACTCACACAGCAGAGCCCTAGGGAAATTTTCTGTAAAGCGAACTTTCAAACTGAGTCCAATAATAAATTGCATTGAAAGATTTCCTTCTCCATTTAATAAATGTGTCCATCAGCACACCGGACAGCAAGGCTGCGGGCTCAGGCAGGTGAGGAATGCAGGGTCAGCCTGCGGGCAGAAGAGCTATTCTTTAAGGTGGTGCATAATGAGAGTTTTGGAAGCAAAATCTTTTAAATCTTCTAGGGAAATTTTCAATGCTGATTTCCCAAGTACCTGTTTTCTAAATAGGAGGCCGACATTCAAGAACTGGAGAGTAAGAAATGATGTGCTTGAGAGCGTAAGGGGGCTGGTTCTTCTGTCACACTTAAACATCCCAGTGGGAGTCCCAACTCCCAGGGAGTCCGTGGTTACTCCATTCTGGCAGGTCGCCCAGTTCCATGTGGGGGGTGTTGAGCAGCATTTCTGGAAGGACAGAATCCCTCTCTGCCCCTCGCCCCCCGCTGCTGGTGGTTCCGGCGGGTTCACCCTCCCTCCGGTCGGCTGCCCGCTTTGGCGATGCTCACACCGGGCTGTAAGAGGTGGGAGCTGCTGGGCACTAATTTCTCCTGTGCGTCTTTCCAAGAACGAAAAGCAGGGCAGAGAAAGGAGCAGGAGGTCACAGAAGAGGCAGAGAAGAAACAGCACTTCCCCGAGGATCCAAGAAGGGGCTGAGAGGAGAAGATCCTCCTTTCTCTGCTTCTTCCTGCGCCTGGGAGGTGCCCCCTTGAAAGATGTGTTCTTTCATCAGCAGGAGAGAATGAGTGCTGGACTCCGCCGTACCGGCTTCACTGTGCCCTTCCCCAGCCCCCGCTTCCCTGAGCCTCTTCCTTATCGTCTCCGATAAAAGCACAATTCTCTTACTGAAATTCCCACCTAATGCATTGCAGGACCGCTCCCTCAGCTAGTCTGTCTTGGAACATCAACGGTACTTAGGGCACACCAGCCCCTGCTAGGCTTCCAAAACAGGAAGCACGCACTCACCCACGCATCCTAAACTACCCCCTGGCTCCCACTCGGTGCCTGGCACCCTATCGCATGGTGGGGGTACCGGGGCTGGAAAGACAGAAGGGCAGGACCCCGGGCTCCCCAGGGCTTTCTTGCTAGCCTGGACAATGGACATGTGGCAAACACTGGCCACAAACACTGGCCACAAAGAGCAGGGTGTCACCTGGGGGGGCCAGGAAGACTCGCAGCAGGGGACTACTCTCGCCAGGGTCAGAGATCTGAAGGGTGAGCAGATAGAGAGGGCCAAGGGGGGAGGAGAAGAACAGGGAGTGGGGTCAGGAAGTGTGGAGGCCCTAAGGAGGCCAGATGGCGAGGACTACGAGCCCCGACAAACTGCATTAAGGGGTTTACCCACAGAGGGCACTGGGGAGCCATGGCTTCCCACGTAGGTTCTGGTCCCAAGAACTCTACCCACTTGGCAGCTGCATTTCTTACAGTAATATATACACCCGCCCTAGGATTCCACAGTAATCTCTGCCTTGTGAAATTGTACCCTGGAGCACAGTCCCCAAGCCTGACCCGCACGCAGCACCACATTCTAGTTTCTGGATTGGCAAAGCCACAGGCCTGGTCTGCAGGGGTCCCACTGAGGTAAATAATGGCAGTGACCCCCTTTGTGGGCGCTCTCTTTAGCCTGGGCGGGAGCTTTCACCATCCCTGCCTCCTAGGGACCTGAGGATGGAGGATGGACGGCTGCCTGGGGAGAGGATGCGGTCAGGAGCAGCAGGTGGGGGGCTGGACCCACGCTCGCCCATCTGGACAACTCTCGGTGAGGATGCTGTGTGTCCGAGAGCAAAGGGCAGAAGCTCCAGGGACCCATGGTCCTGAGTCCAAAGCCGGCAGTTCTCAGGTCTCAGGTGTCCGGGCGGTTCTGGGTACTTTGCAGCTGTCAGTGCTTGGGCCCTCCAGCAGCCTTGCCTGAGATATCATCACGGGATTTCATCAATCAGGCTCCCGGGGCTTGGGAACTAAGTGACTGCCTGAAGTCACTGCACGAGGAGCAGGGGACAGAGCCGGCCTCTGAATCCTCACCTGTCTGCCTCCAAAGCCCACGCCTTCAACCACTCAGCCTGACCCTCTCTCACGGCGACCATGCAATATCCCCAGGGGTGTCACTACAACCCTGACCCCTCCCACCTGGACCCTGTGTCCCCAGGTAGGTCCCCAATCTTGCAGGGCCTGGGGGATTTTCTCCCGCAGGAAGCAGGATGGGTTTCTGCTGGGATGAAGATACTCTATGTAGAAGCTTTAATCACATGTTATTCCTTCCCTCCTCCCTCTCTACCCTCTGTCCAATTACTGCTCATCAGATTTTTCCTGCTGATTCTAAGCTAAGTATCAGCAAAGGGTGATTACGATGTTTTGTTCTTAAAACAAATATGAAAGCTTGCCAGTATAAATTAGCCACAGAGCTAAGTGGCTCCGTTCACAGTCATGACTCAATTTCAGGGGCGGGGTGAGGAGGGCGGACAGGAGGTCTCTGTTTGGAGAACCACATCACCCAGCACGTGGGTCTGTGCTGGGGCGAGACACACCTGAAGGGAGGCCAGTCTGGCCAGCAAAGAACGGCGCACAGGCCCCTCTGCCTCTGCTTGGCCCCTGCCCCACCCCTCAAGGACAGCATGCAGATCAGGTGGCCCTGGGGAGCTTCTCAGGCCTGTTCCTGGACATGGGGACCATTTTTTAGTGATGACAATCAAAAGTGTCCAGGGGATGCCTAGTGTCACCCAAGAAAGTAAAAGTGAACACGAATACCAACAAAAAGCAATTTCAGCGGGTCAGCAACACCAACCACTGGCCCAGACGCGCTCCTCAGGTTACTGTCTCTGCACTCCCTCCCCAGGATGGCAGGGGGGGCCCCATGGCCTCGATGTCTGCTAGCGAGGCCACACGGGTCAAATGCATGTGGGGCTCAGACTCACTACCAGCCTGTCCTCCCTCTCCCCAGTCCTTCCCCACTCCCGTGCTGAGCTTTGCTGAGAACTGGCCAACTGATCAAATCCCCATTATTTCACTAACTTGGCAAGGCCCCGTCACCTTCCACTGGCATTGGAATCTACCCTGTCCTTGATTCTTCATCACGCAGGAACATCTTTCGCCTTTTGGAAAAGCGTTTGTAGAAACAGACAGCAGAGACACATGAGGCCCAGACTTGTTTTAGAAGGAACGAGGACCCGTGTCCCTGCGGGCCAGCCCGAGGGCAGTCAGGAAGCCACCAGGAGGCTCAAGGGGCTGTCTGCTCTCGAGAAGCAGGCCAAATTTCTCCTTGGGAATTTGGTGGAAAGCAACCATGACCTAGAAGCAAGCCACCTAACCACCTATGTGAGTTTCTGGCACGTTCCTTTTCTAGCTGAGAGGTGAAGTCGGGTCACCTGGGGCCCCCGACACAGTCTGAGATCTGATGGGATGAGATCACAAGTCCAAGAACCATTTCAGCCAAGTGGCCATGAGGGCCCTGGAGCCCCGGGAAAGGAAATTGCCACGAAGCCCGCTACACATTTGGGGGAGAGAGATAAAACAGAAGGCAGAGAGAGGAGAGCGGGCTGCGTGGGGGCGGCGGACATGGACATGCCGGCGTGGGACCAGGACGGCGTGCTGCCCCGGGGCCTGGGAAAAGTGCACGCACCACACATTGAGCAGAGCTGCAAGAATACATTTGTGAATCAAAAAAAATACCCCAGGGGCGCCTGGGTGGCACAGCGGTTAAGCGTCTGCCTTCGGCTCAGGGGGTGATCCCGGCGTTATGGGATCGAGCCCCGCATCGGGCTCCTCCGCTATGAGCCTGCTTCTTCCTCTCCCACTCCCCCTGCTTGTGTTCCCTCTCTTGCTGGCTGTCTCTATCTCTGTTGAATAAATAAATAAAATCTTAAAAAAAAAGAATACCCCCAAATCCCCGTGAGAAGTGAAAGCTGCCCCTGCCCGAAGGGGCAGGATGCTGCAAAGTGAAGCAACACAAGGGCCCCAGCTGGGGGGGGGGGAGGGGTGTGGGAGGCAAAGGGCAGGGCCCCGCTCAGTAACCACCAGGCTGCAGGGGCCCCTCAGGCCGCAGAGCTGGGCTTGCTGCCTCTGGTCTGCTGCCCGCCGGGGACCGTGTGGCCTCTGATCTCGTTCCTGCCACCTTCACTAAGCGAGTAGGCTCGGTGGCTCTGCAGTTGCTCCCGTCCCTCAGCTGGCGTTCTCCCCTCTAGTTTCGGGAGAGGAGCAGAGCTTCTCCCCTGCAGTCCATGTGAGCAATACTGGGCAGGCTCAGGGCCTGGGAGCGCAGGCTGGGCTGTGGGAACCTGGCAACTGTGTCTGCGTCGGGCCCTTTCTCATTCTCTCCTGGATGCCCTAACTCCGGTCCTCGGAATCTCACACCTAAGATCCGACTGTCTTCGTCTATGCAGGTAGCTTAATGTCCTCGGTGACAAAGGTGAACACGGACCTGGACGCTAGCACCACACCCAGGCCCTCAGTAACCGGCCTTATTCAGAGAAAACACTAAAATACCGCATTGAAGCTGGGCCCCTCCCCCAGCCTCCCCTCCCCCAGCCCTCCCAGGGAATGGCAAGGTCCACTCCTCAGGCTGAAAGCTGTAGTAGGGACCCTCCTCTACTCCCACATGTGCTCTCTCAGGTTATCTCCTGCCTCTCCCTGCCGGACACCTCAGTGTTTGACCATTTCTCACACCTGCTCTGCTGCACTTGGCTCCACAGCCTAGCACCTGTCCCCCATCTCCCTGCCTCCCCCATGCTCCCCACCAGTCTTTCTCAGCACAGCAGCCAGAGTGCACTCAGCTCTGCCCACTCCCTCCTCCCTGATCACTGACTCTCCACATCCTTCTCCTCGCTCCAGCCATGACGACCTCCTCCTCCTCACTCCTGGAAGCCGCCAGTCCTATGCTGGCCTCAGGGCCTTTGCACTTGCTCTTACCTCTGCCTGGAATGCTTGCTTCCCTAGATATTGACAAAGTGGCTTGCTCCCTCCCTTCCTTCAGGTCTGGACTCAAAGGTCACTTCGTTTGAGACTTTCTGGGGAACCTTATCTGAGAGTCCTCCCCCTAGAAGTCATAGCCCCTTTCCTTGCTTACTTTTTTCCTTCTGAATATTTATCACTATCTAATATATTATTTATTTATCTTTGTTTATTGTTGGATTTCTCCCAACCACAATATGAGAATCACGAGGGCAGGAATTGTTTTGGGTCTCTTTTGATCACTGCTGTGTCTCCACCACCTAGAATGATGGCTGGCACATAGCGGGCATTCAGCAGATACTCACTGCAAGAATGAATGTGAAACCAAAATGTTGGATCTCACGGTAATCAAGAATCAAAGATCACCTGACTACTTTGGAAATAGAATCTCTTGCTGGAGTGGTGACCAGGATGGCTCAGAATTCACAAGGCCTGAAATCGGTGCTTTAAAAAAAAAAAAAAAATCAAAATAGTCAAAGAGCCCCAAACAGTCAATCAAAGATTCTGCATGTTTATGTTTTAACGTGTAAACCTTTTCAGATGTAAGAGATGGAAAAGGAGGGAGACCCTGACCAGGGTCAGGAAACCCAGAACCACACAATGTATTATGCAGAGAGAATTCAGGTTCAAGACTCAGCCCCACTGGTGTAGGGTGTAGGAAAACCAAAAGGAACTCCTTGATCACCCAGAGATAATATCCACAGGAAGCAGCCGTCTCCATCTCCTCGGGCTGGGCCACCAGAAAGGATGGGTGGGTACCTCAGATCCAGAGGAAGAAGACGGTGAGGTGGGAAGCCAAGATTCCAAGGAAAAAGGACGGAGGACAGCAGCAGGACAAGTCCCAAGGTCAGCCCTGCCCAAGAGAAGGCCAGGAAAGTAAGTGGGCGAGCAAGGTCCCTGCACGCGTGCAGGGCCTGAAATATCTTTACATGTGCACCAGGTGAAACATTCAAGGCCACGGACCGTCCTGGAGCCTAACACCACAGTGTGGGTGCAAAAGGGAGAGAAAAGCACATTCTCTCCACATAAACATTCTCCCCCACTGCAAGACTTGAGGGACTAAGAAAAAGGCTCAGCATCCTTTTAATTGCATGCAGATTCAAAAATGCAAGTGGGGGCCAAGGCTTTCACACCCCATGAGGGCGTTCAGTCAGACATTTATAAGAGCTACCAGCCTGCTGCCAGCATGAGCTCCGAACCCCAGATCTGCTCACAAAGCTTGTTAATAAGTAGAGAGCACAAATCTAACCCAGCCCAGAAGTATTTTGATAAATTTCAAGCGCGGGAATCTGATGGGGAACTATACTGGGGAAGCCGGACATTCCCCATACAACGCACGCGTCCGGTTGCCTTTTGTATTTACAGTTTGTATATCCAGACAATCTTTTTATGCAAATAATAAATCTGCATGGAAATCAGGTAGAATCTTCTCTTACATTACTATTACATATTTGATTCAGTGAACAATTTCCCTGGACTTAAAAGACTCTAAGAAAGGAAAAGGGCTTCCCCTTTTCCTGTCCCCAACTCAAGGGATGCCCGGGGGCAGCATCGGCTTGCCTCCGTGCAGAGAATCAAGGACCGGGACGAAGAATTAAGGTCACCCCTTCCTCTGGTCCCAGGTCCCCATCTCCTCCCCTCCAGGGGGTGCTGGCCCGGGCCTCACAGAGGTCTCCGCGGAATAGCACTCCAGCCCAGGCAAAGGGGGCCAACAGTTCCAGTACCAGGCCCTTTCCACCCAATCGCTGGTCCTCATCCTAAGCACCTCCACCACCCCCGGCAGCACGGCTAACACCCAGAACTCCTTTCTCCCCCCTTCAGATACTTGAGCAGCTCTCCTATTCCCCTGAACCTTCTTTTGTCCCTGGTAATCCCCCTCTTCCTAAACCTTTCTTCAGAGACACTGTGTGTCTACACTTCAGGAATCCAGAACTGACCCAGCACAACTAGCATGAGCATAGGCGGACTGGAGCCAGGGTGTGTGCAAGGCAGGTCCAGTGTCTCACACTCACCACCCTTCTGCTCCAGGCAAGTTGTTTTCACTACCAGATCCCAGGGCCTCCCCACTGGCCTCAACCCTTGCCAGCAGCAGCCGATGCTGAGGGTAACAAGAACAACTAGTGTGTACGAGGGCTTACTATACGAGACACTATACTGTGCATTTTAATCCTCACCAAAGGAAAAAAAAAAAGTAGGACTAGTACTATGTTACAGGGGAGGAGCCCAAGTCCAGCCCATCTGCCTGTCTGCGGTCCCAGCTGAGCTGTGCCACCTGACCGGAGCAAGGCCTGGCAAGGACAGGGGAGGGCATGTGCCCTGGCCAGCTCTCAGGGGCTCTAATTTGTTAATGGCCAACCTTGTTCCAGCAAGGATGGAAGTCCCTGGATAAACTGTTGCAAGCTTTCTTGATTTGGGCATTTATTAGTTTAAAAAAAAAATACAACATACACACCCAAATAGCAAATCCAAGGAAAACTGCTCCCATGCTTGAAATAACACTCAACTATGTCCAGAATGGCAATGAATACGAGAATCTGGGGAGCGAGGAGAAGCGTGAAAGGCAGGCCATCTCACTCAGGGCCCTCAGACTTGCAGGCTTTGGGAGCCTTTCCGAACGATGTGTCCGCCAGAGGATGTGTCATGAGAACTGAGCTAATTATCCACATAATTCACACATTGGGGCGGGGATCAGCAGGGGGAAGTAGAGGTTATCTCAAGACCTCAGGCAGACCAGCAGCTAAGGAGACTTGTTTGGGCCACTCTCAGCTTCAGTAAATGTCCCCCAAAGGTGCCACCAGGTCTGTTTAGAAGATTGTGGAAAGGAAGGCCTCTGGGTGAAGTGTGACCATTCTCAGAGCTGGGGGTGGTCACAATGCTGGAGTTGGGGAAGGACTGCTCAGAGCCCTACAGACTTTCCTGGCCCCTTCTCCGCAAGCCTTCTCCTACACACCTACCCCCTTCTGGCCTCCACTTCAGCCTCTCTCACGAGCTTCCTTCCCTCTTCCGGCCGCCTCTCCGACTGGCCTCCAAAGCGCAGCCGGTGGGATGGGCGTCAGCCTGGCAGGAGGAAATGGGAAGCCACAGCAGTTCTCTGAGAACTCGAATCCCTAGGAGCCAAGGCAGTCACACGGCCCGGGAGGAGGCAGGCCGCAGTTAATCAAACCCGAATGCGCCCCACCCCTGGGGTGGGGACCTGGGCTCTCTCCCCACAGTGGGCAGCAGGGAGGCCCCTCCGGACGAGTGACAGAAGGCTGCGTGGCACCTCGTACTCAGGCTGCTCTGTCACGGGAGAAGACCAGAGGCGCGGCCCCTTCCAGTGGAGCACTCCGAGGGGGGCGGCTGCCAGACACAACGCGACCCCAATAGGACGCTGTTGTTAACTCTTTCCAAACATTTCACCAGCCCTCTCCTGTCGCTTTCGGGGCGGGGCGGGGTGGTCACACGCTCCCGCCCCCCCGAGGGTGAGGAGGAAGGCAGGCCGCCACTCCGGAGCAGGGGCTGGGTTGAGAGGCCTGGGGGTCACCCCGACACTGGCCGCTGTACTGGTACTGGTCAGTGACTCGTCCTTGGGGACAGTCGGGGTGCCCGTCTTGCCGATCTCCGCCTGGAGGGCCTCAGGGCTCCAAGAGCTGGCTCCTCGTCCTCCTACCACTGCCGTCCTGGGCGCCCTTTATTTGGGGGCGCAAGATCTAAGTGTCCCCTGTCCCGGGCCAGGGACGGAGGGGAAAGCCGTAATCTCGGCTTCAGTAACTTCCCCTCCTGCCTTCACTGCACTGTAAAATTACCTTGCAACCACATCTCCCCCTAAGATTCCATCCGAGGCGCCCCCCCGCCCCACCCCGGTGCCCGCGGCCCCCGAACCTTGCCGCAGCGGCGCGCGCGCTAGCTCCGGCCGGTCCTCGGGGAAGGCGTCGCGGAGGCGCTGCCACAGGCGGCCGAGGTCCGCGAAGCTGCGGTGCAGGTACAGCACGCTGCGGTCCGACCACTCGGTGCGGATCTCGAAGAACTCCTCCTCGTCGCCGCGCCGGCTGACGATGAGCCTGCGGATGCCGTTCACCCAGCAGCCGCGCACGAACATGTTCACGAGCGAGGTGCCCTCAAACACCGCCGACGCCATGCCGCGGGCCGCGCATGCCCCCGCCTCCGGGGGCGCCTTCGGCCCCCGCCCGCCCGCCCGCCGGGCCGGGGTCTGCCTGAGGTCTGCCCGGAGCCGGGATCGCGCTGGGGTCTGTCCAGGGCCGGGGTGCGTCCGAGCTCTCCGGGGCCGGGATCGGGCCGCCGCCGTGTGCCTGCGGTCTGCCCGGGAACGGGGTCTCTCCGGGGTCAGGGTCCGTCCGAGGTCTGTCGGGAGCCGGGAGCCGGGAGCCGGCCAGGGTCTGCCTGTGGTCTGCCCGGAGCCGGGATCCGGCCGGAGTCCGCCTAGAGCCGGGGTCCGTCCGAGGTCTGAGGGAGCCGGGGTCCGTCTGGCGGCTGTCAAGGGCCGGAGTCCGTCGTAACCCGGGTCTGTCCGGGGTCCGCCCCCGGCCTCCGCGCGCACTCGCGGCGAAGCGCGGCGACAAGTCGGTCGGGCCCGGCCGAGCTGCGTCTTTATAAGGCACTTCCCATCGCGGGCGGCGCGGTCGTCGACGTCGAGGCTGCCGCCGCCGCCTTCCTCCCTCCTCCGGGCGAGCGGACGCGCCGCGGGCTGCGAGCGGAGGGGGTGGCCTGGCCCGCCGCGCCCCGCGCCGCCCACGCGAAGCCCGAGCTGCTGGGGCCGCGGGCACCCCGGCCGCCGGGAGCCGGGCCGAAACCCGAGCGCTGGGCCCCGCCTCCGCGCCCCCCGCCCGGACCCAGACCGCCCCCCCACTCCGCGCCTCCGCCCGGACCCAGACCGCCCCCGCCGCTTCCTTCCCCTCCCGGCCCCAGAGCCGCCGGCCGGTGACTGGACGAGGAGCTGGGAAGGGAGGGCGGGGCGGGCCTGCGCTCCCGGGGTTCTCGGTGCAGACTTTCTTCTCTTCCGTTTCTTGCTCCTCGGGAACTCTCGGCCGGGGGGCTGCGCGCCCTGCCCCGCCGGCGACAGGGAAGGAAACTGCACGTGGGTCGGGGCCGGGGCCGGGGACCAGGGCTGGGCGGAGCTCGAGGGAGACTGCGGTGCTGGGGGTCCGGACACGCCGGGCGTCGGGACTGTCGCCCACCCATCCCTGGCTGGTCCGGGAGCCTGGACTAGGGACCCAGGCCCGCTCGCCCCGCGTACGCCCCGCGCTCAGCGTCCCCTCCCCGCCTGGTGTGGGCTCCCCTCCCCGAGTCCCCCTGCGCATTCCAGTCGTGCCACAGCCCGGACACCCGCTGCAGACAGACCAGGACGTGGCGGGAAGGACAGGGAACGGGCGTCCCTTAGGACCTTGGCCAGCCAACCAAGAGGTCACCCTGCAACAGGAGAGGGGATCCCCCCCCAAGAAGTGGGACAAACCCGTGGGAAAGGAGTCTCCTCGGAAAGAGCCCCCCGGAATGACCTGGTAGCCCTTTGTGAGTCCGGGATTTCAGAAGTTGAACTGGGGAAACTGCCCACATTGGAAACTGGGATTTATAGCAGCCCTGATTCACAGCCTGTTTTGTTTTGTTTTGTTTTTTTGGTTTTTTTTTTAGTCTGTTCCTAATGAGAAGATAATTTCAAGCAATAGTTTAAGAATTGGAAGATGGTTCCAGAAGTGTCTCCTGTGACCTCACATCGCCCTAGGCAGGGGTGGGAGAGCCAGAGCTAGGCCCCCATCGGCACTTTGCAGAGTTCTAGAAAGCACTGAGAGCCCAACTAGGGCGCAGAAACGTTAGAGGTTGAGGGCAGGTTGCTGGTCAATTGACTCAATCCAGTCGGAGATGTGTCCCCCTCCCCCCCTCCAATCACCACCACCAGGTTTTATTCAGACCGCACCAATGACTTGGTATCCTATCTTCAGGGGTCACTGTCTAGGTTTATCTTTACCTCGCTGTGCTGGTCTTGGTCCCCGTTTGCTGTGTAAACTGGGAGACGTTTTCCGCAGTTAGCATGCCCTCCCCGCACTGCGGTGGCGGTCAGTATGGTGTGATTGATAGGCTGACCACGGGAGTCGGCCTTGTGCACCAAGAGGCCTGAGGGCAGAGGCTCAAGGAGCTGAACAGAGCTGCGTTCCACCTTCCTCAACAAAGGCCCATTGAGGCCTCCCTGGCAGCCACCCTCCCAGGACACACACCCTTTCTCCCGTTGCCACTGGACTGAACAGCCATCGCTAGGACTTTAAAGGCCAGATTTAAGGTGCTGTTATGCATTCTGTAAAGTCTTTCCTAGGAACAATCAATCTCCTGTTGCCAAGGAGACCTAACTTTGTGAAGCTGCGCCTGAGTCTGGGCCAGGCGTTCCTAGTCACCAAAGAGAAGAAACTATTTTCCTATCAGTGATGTTTGTTTGAAGAGACCCAGAAGGAGAGAAAACTAGATGCCTAAGTAGAAATAACAGCTGCTCCAAAGCCATGAATAATTACAGAAATTCAGATTAAAACACGATGAACGGCTATTTTTCATCCATTGCATTGATACAAATTTCTAACAATCTGATAAGAAAAATTATCCCAAATCTGCAAAGAAGGCCAAGGAGGTAGTCACCTCCCAGATGTATGTCCTTTCAAAGTTACTGGGCACTGTCTTAAAGCCCAAGGATGACTTAATTTTCTAGGAGAATGTCTTGGTGTTGTTTGATGTTACTATTTACTATTAATGAAAGGCTAAGGCTCTGCAGGGTTTTATATTAACTTGTAGATTTGTGCTATTTGATAGAGATGCAAATAATTTTTGCCCCAGAGAAAAGCTAACTTTCAGGTTATCATTTATTGTCCTGTAGGACAGTAACCATTTTTAAATCTAGTCTCGAAATCTTATTTTAATGTATGTTAAGGACAACATAAACCTGTTTCTCCAAATGGTCTTTGAGTCAGCTTTTTCATCTTACAAATTTTTGCATTAATTAATGAGGGGAATAAAATGTCTGACACATGTGCATGCCATATTTGTAGAAACATTTGACAGTCATATTTAACTTTGGAAAATTATACTTGGATAAGTCTGACAGCAATGAGAATTTTTGCAGATGATGGACAGACACATGCCCTCCTACACTGAGTTGGGTGCATCAGTGGGAGTGGGCTCTTTGGAAGGCAGTTTAGCAGTAGTTGTTAAAATTGAAAATGTGAATGACCTGTCACCCAACAACCTGTAGGATTCAATCCTGGAGAAGCATTTCCACATGAGCACTGAGAGAAAGGCACCAAGACACTCGTTGTTGTGGTGTTTGTCCCAGTAAGACATTGGAAAGAGCTCCAGTGTTCGTGACAAGTGGGATGAATAAATTAGTGACCCGTGATGGAGTACTATACAGCTACGACCAATGGATCGGTGATCAAAGTACGGCTAGATCTCAGGAACAAAATGGCCGATGGGTCTAGCATAGGAATAAAGATATATGCAACAAAACAGTACTAAATTTGGAAAGATACCTGCCAAATTCATAAAGGCAACCTTTGGGGTGGTGAATGAGTCCAGAGAGGAGGGTGTCAAGAACAGTTATCTATAATGTTCTTATATACATTTCTGAATTACATGAATGTGCACACTCTAAGTTTTGAAGAGGACATGGGTGCTCCAGGCTGGAAGTCCATAGCCAGAGTGTTCCTGAGTGCTCCCTTCTGGGCGGTGGGAATAATCGCTAATGAGACTTCCTTCTTTAAAAAAAAAAAAAAAAAAAAAAAAAAGATTTTTTAAATTTGAGAGAGAGAGCAGGAGTGAGGTGGGGGGACAGAGGCAGAGGGAGAAGCAGACTCCCCACTGAGCAGGGAGCCCAGGGTGGGGCTTGACCACCCTGAGATCATGACCTGAGCCAAAGGTAGACGCTTAACCGACTGAGCCACCCAGGCGCCCCAAGATTTCCTTCTTATTATTTTTCTGTTACTTAAATATTATTTAATGATGTGGATGAAAAAAATCTCTGAAATAAGTAGCAGAACTTCTGACTCCCGGTCTTGCCCGGCCCCTGACCGACTGCGGCCGTTTAATCTCAAACTGCTTGCTTGAACTTTCTTGGCCTGGAGTTTCCCTTCTGTGAATTAGCAATTGTAAACAAGCGTTGTGAAAAGCCCACAAGGACAAATCACGTGGCAGATGGCAGAAAGTGCGCTGTGCACACCTTGGAGGGCTCCGGGGATAAACGTTAGACCAGGTGCAGAGGAGGGGGCACGGTTTCAGGCTGTAAGTCAAGCGGAGCGGGCCGCTCGGGGCCTGCGCCTACGTCCCAGAGTGTGAAACAGAGAACCAAGAGGAGCTCTCGGGGTCACCTGCGCGACTTCCCAGCCCGGTGCAGAGTTACACAGGTGCAGCGCGGGGAGGGCCGTGGTGTAGCTAAGAGCCTTGGAAACCAGATCCTTCAATCCGATTAATAAGAGTCAATGAAATTCAAGGCCTTTACTTTTGAAGGGATGTTTGTTTCTCTTCTTTTTTTTTTTTTTTTTAAGATTTTATTTATTTATTTGAGAGAGAGAGCACAAGCAGGGGGAGGGGCAGAAGGAGAGGGAGAAGCAGACTCGCCACTGAGCAGGAAGTCTGATGCGGGTCGTGATCCCAGGACCCTGAGATCATGACCTGAGCTGAAGGCAGACGCTTAACCCACTGAGTCACCCAGGTGCCTCTCTGTTTCTCTTCTGCAGTTGTTTTGTTTTTGCTTATTGTTGTTGTTGATATTGTTTTGTTTTGCTTTGTGTTAAGTTCTATCCTTCCTAGCCCCCACCGGTAACAGAAAAACTGTGCAGAGGTTAGTAGCCACTTCTCCGGGGGGCGCTCTGTATCCCGCTCCTGCATCCCATAACATCATAGGAAGCTGGGGGCTCATGCCAGGAAGTGAGACCGGGATGGGGGAGGCAGTCCTGGCCCCAGGGCAGCCCCGACCCCACAGGCTCCACCATTTCTAACCACCCCCCCCATTCTACTTCTACCAATGTGCAAAATCACAGCTAAAGAGTCTTTTTGCATCACTGCCTGTGCTCAGGACGCATTTGATAAACTCTTCATATCAGCGCCAGGGTTTACTTTTGAGTTTCACCTCCCCAGTTCCAGACCTGGTAAGGTGATTCGGTGAGCATCCTGCAGACCACAGCTCTTCTCTGTTTTTCTTCCAAAGAAGAGCAGTGAGAGGGCCTACAGCTGTGAACATTTGCAGTATAGTAACTGATCTCATCCTCCCAATAGCCCTGGTGGTGGGGGGTGGGGAGGATAATGGTCTCTTGGCCGGTGAGGAAACTGAAGGCTCCAGGAGAATCTAAAGTGGTCCCAACCCATGGCTAGCCCCTAATGGAGGGCCTCCCTTGCTCACGCCCCCAGCCTCGTCTGGCCTTGGTCCATCCACATTGGCCTGTCTCCACCATCTCCAAGTGCCAGGCGCCTCCACCCAGCGCCCACTCATGGGCCTGACAGGCCTTCCCCATGCCTTCTACCACCTGCCTGAGCCCGCTGATTCCCGCTCACCCTTTAGCCCAGTGCTTCTCAAACCTTATGTG
The DNA here is from genome assembly GCF_017311325.1 of Ursus maritimus. Lineage (NCBI taxonomy): Eukaryota > Metazoa > Chordata > Mammalia > Carnivora > Ursidae > Ursus > Ursus maritimus. The sequence goes on from NW_024425564.1 coordinate 15,476,585, forward strand.
CCTATGATCCCCGCGAAGCTTGTGGAAAAGCGGATCCTGATTCATTAGGTCGGGACGGGCCTGAGAGTCTGCATCTCTGCCAACTGCCCAGGAGATGCCAGTGCTCAACCGTGTGCGGGCCTCTCTGGGTAGCCAGGCTAATTCTAGCATAAACCAGACAAAGCGAGTCTGGGAAATGTCAGGAGACACCGTTGTACAATTTCATAATGCCTGCATTCATTCATAATTGTAACTAAATGCTAATCCTGTTTTCCTGGAGAAAATGTAATCTCCATGGGGACAGGGACTAACTACAGCTGTCTCGTTTATATTTGTGTACTCAATGCCCAGCACAGGGCCTGGCGCCGATGAATCCTCGCTCAATATCTGTGGGATGACTGGATGAGCCAGAGAGCCAGCACCATTCTTCCCACCAAAATGCCATCCCTTGATTTCCAACAATTAGACATTTGGGAAGCATCATAATGTATCATGGAACCCCAGGCATCGAACCCTTTTAAAAAGGGACAGGCCAAATTGTTCATGATGACGATCTCTCAGGAATGGGATTTAATTTTCTTGTGTGCACTTTTATGTTTTCCAAATTTCATGCAATAATCAGGCATAACTTTAGTAAATCGAAGGTCACTTAAAAGTTCAAGTTCATCTAAGCAGATTCTTTACTGTACTGTGTACATGGTCACTTCTCCTTTGTCACTGCAGACACTCAGCCAGCTGTGTTCCTATTGTCTCTGTTTCCTGACTACAGACGAAGGCCAGACAGCATCTGCATCAAATCTCAGGCATCAAATCTCCCTGAATCTGTCTTTTTATCCATATTTTTCCTCTCATTCTTATTACCCCCAAGGGATCCTAATCTTATTCCTATAGTGGCGAAGAAAAAAATTCTCCCTCTATCTTTTGAGGTCTTCCAGCTGGACTAAGAATTAAATTTACATGAGACAAATTAGCAGAAGAAAAACCCCTGAAGTTTCATTAAATGTGCACAAAGTCACAATAATAAAATGGAGACCTAAAGAAATGATCAAGCAGACAGTTTCTGTACTTTTTAGACAAAGAGACAATAAATCTGCGAGGAATTGACAGGACAAAGAAAACTTTGGGAGATTCGATTAGTAAGAAAATTTTTTAAAGATTTTATTTATTTTATTTATTTGAAAGAGAGAGAGAGAGAGAGTGTGCCAAGCATGGTGGGGGGGTGTGGGGAGAAGCAGACTCCCTGCCCAAGCTCCATCCCAGGACCCCGGGATCATGACCTGAACCGAAGTCAGATGCTTAACTGACTGAGCCACCCAGGCGCCCCACAATTAGTAAGACATCCTAAGCAGAATTTGGGCTGGGCAGTAAATCAGTAAAAAGTAACAAGGGTTGTTTATACAGCTTTCTCAGCCCTGACTTCCCTTCTCTGGAGGTAAGGATGTCTCTTTATCTTCTGGTATCTTGAGGGTACCTCCCCCATGGGAGATTTATTTCCTGCTTGCCGGGAGAGAGAGAAGAGTCTGAAAGTCCTTGCACAGGCTGTCTGTTAAATACCTTTTATTTAATATCACCAGTATGCCAAAATGGCACATTTTGGGGTGGCCTGCCCTCAGCCCCTACACTGCCGACCTCAGCTTTGCTTCTACTGCCAAACTGAATATTGGGTCACACTATCCCTTTTCTGAGGATGAAATTTCTTAAGACCTAGATAACAGACTTCACTCATCGCTGCAGCCAAGGCTCTCGCCTCAAGTTGCCATTTTTGAGCTGGACACTCTGAAAAATCAGTGAAAACCCGACTGTCTAAGACTATCAACGTTTAGGACGCCTGGGTATTTCAGTCGGTTGAGCATCTGCCTTCGGCTCAGGTCATGATCCCAGGGTCCTGGAATGGAGCCAGGTGTCAGGCTCCCTGCTCAGTGGGGAGTCGGCTTGTCTGCTTGCCCCTCTCTTCTCCCTCTGCACCCTCCCCCGGCCCCTGGGCTCCTGGCCTCTCTGTCTCTCTCTCAAATAAATAAATAAAATCTTTAAAAAGAAAAAGCTATCAGTGTTAGTCACAGCACTAAATAAGCTGTTAGGAAAGGCTGATGGAGTTCACACTTTTTAGTTACTGGCATTCAGTAAATATTCTTAGATGTATAATCTGTGCGAGGTGATTCAGCAAACAGCCTGTGGACAGGCAAAACATTTGCACCTCTTCTCCCCGCCCCCGCTCCATTTCCCCCAATGGTAGGCAGGAATGAATATACGAGGTGATTTAACATGATTTTCCGGTTTGAAGATACATGCTGTTTTCACATTTCTTAGCTCATTGAAACATCCACTCGAGCTGTTTTCTATAGGCTGCCATGAGCAGAATTAGTCAGTTTGTGGAAACTATACAGGAAAAATAAGGAAAGTTTCAAGATCAAAGTTGAAATATTAAGGGATTGACATTGTAGCCTGAGACATAGTGCCTGCCCATGATATTTATATGAAGGCTATCGATTATATTAGGACAGATACCAGGCCTCTTTGAATGGCTAGATTAAATAAAGGGTCATGGTTACTGCTAGGATTCTGAATTTCCTGATTCTGGATAGAAATGAAATTTCCACGCCTGAACTTTGTTCTTACTGTTTTGAGCCAACATTGCTGCTCATATTAACCAGCAATGTTAGCCCCGGACAAGGCATATAATTTTAAAATCTTTACTGCTTAGGTAGATAGATACACAGATACAGAGATGTATTGTTTGATTCCACGAAAGATTTAAGATGACTTCCAAATTACATATTTAGTAAAAAATGCATACATTACAACTGGAGATTAAAAAATACATAGTAGACGAGAAAAAGGAGCAAAGGAAATTTGCTACACAGATACACAGGCCATAGAACCTTACTCGTTACTAAATGTGGATCGTGAACGGCTTTCCATCTCAGAGTTAAACTCTGCAATGCAGCCTGGCCTCCAAGACTTCTACAGGACCTGGTTCCTCACCCTATCCCCCAGCAGCCCACCCCCCAGCCCGGCAGCTTATCCCCTACCATTTTTCAACCTAACATACCAGCCATCAGCCATGTAGGTGAGGTGAGCAAGGACTCCTCAAGAAGACTCTTTATGGAGTAGACATGCTTCTGGAAAGATTGGATTGACTCAATTTCCATAAATTTGATTAGAATGAGCATTTGTAATGGGGCGATATTTTCCCGCTCAACCTCACCCACATACAGGGCCTTGGATTTGCCCCACAAGTGTGGCTGAGTAGCAAAGACCCACTCTATGTTGGGGGGAGTTATACGGTTCAGGCCATTCAAGGGAGGAAATATGAGGCAATTCGGGAGCTCAGCAAATGTTTGGAGAGATGGGCATCATGTCCATTGGCAATGGGCCTGCAGGTATCCATGAGGGTCCTGGCCTAATGAGCATAGGTAGAACAACTCCTTGCCACTCACATCTGCAGGTGCAACCTGGCTTCCAGGCAGTAACCTGTGTTGCCTGCCAGGTGGTCCTCTCCACTCCCAATTTTTTTCCCACCCATGGCCAAGAGCACTCCTGCCGCCATGTTCCCAGGCATACACCCCAGGCGACTTAGATTCTTCCTTTCCTCCCCTTCCAGGGCATCGTCTCTTGTTTCCTGCCCCTCTGTGACCTTTTTTGGGGGGATCTCAAGAGCATCATTCTGGGGTGGGAAACCCTTGTTTATTTCTCTTTGCCTTCTCAAAACAACAGTTCTAGCTTCTTGAGGGCTAGTCTAAAAATGGGGGAAATTTTACATCAAGATAATGTTTGAAGACATCTTACTGCAAATCAAGAGAACTTTAGAGAGTCTCAGGTGACCTTCCTTTCTAAAGCAGATAATCACTTGCTGATTTTCCTTTTGGCTTTTGTGCATATTTATATTTTCATCCCCAGGTTTGTTCAATGCAGGTATGGCCATATTGATGAAAGCTTCTGCTTTTACCCTTCTCTTCTGCTCTCCAGCTGGCCCGAGTATGCACTTTCAAGTAGCAGCCCAAATGACTTAATTGTCTGCCCAGTCCAAGTAGTTCAGCTAATTGCCAAATTTCTCCTATTCGTTATCTCGTGACCGGGAAGACCTCACCAATGGGGCTTAAGTTCTGCCCAGGCATAAAGGGTTCAGTGAACTGAAGTCAGGAAAAAAGCTCAGGGCAACAGATCAAATGCCGGTGTTTTGGTTCAAGGAGTTGACTTTTATAGAAGTAAGTACATTTGTATTCGTTGTTATGATGAATTGCTCTGACACTTACCCAGACAGGAAAATAATTGAAGTTTCTTTTCCCAAGGGCTCTTTAACTCAAACATTCAAAATGACCTGGCTTCAGTTAGCCCAGAGCAGAAGTCATAAGACTGAAAAAACAAGTTAATGAATTTTTAAAGAGACGGACAAAGCACTGCTTTCCAAAGAAACTCCAATTCAGGCCAGTGATTGAAAAGGAGCTAAGAATAACTGGAATGTGTACATTTTTGTGAAGTTGTGATAACGTTTACATTAAAATTCCGAGCGAGAAGATCACGTATGTGTGGGAAGTTTATGCTGGAGGGACACTCCACCACCAGCCCCCCAAATTACATATAATCCGAAGAACCAAGGCTAGCTCTGAAGACCGGTTTGGGGCTGCAGCTATATATATTTAGAGGCTAAGCAATTGCAGACTGCTCTGGTAGGTTTTGCTTTTTGTTAATAACTTTAAAATTAAAGTTCAGCAGACTGGCATCTCCTTTGATTCTGATTATACTCTTAAATCTCCAAGTTCAGTGTCAGCAGATAACAGTGTGATAGTGAGACTGTTTTCCTGGTTTGCTGGTGCCCCAGCTGGCCTCCCTGAGGGTGGCTGTGTGGGCATGCTTGGGGCAAACAGCCAAGGGTTACATGTTAGCCACACATTTCACACCCATAACCACACCCTTCTGAAATGTAAGCAGAGTCTAGTCTTCAGAGGCCTTTCTATAATTTTATATTCAATGATAATAGCTCTTGATGATTAATTTGGCTGCTTTTGGTCACTTCCAGGAAACAGGTTTTGACATGTCGTATTTTTCGAATTGAGAGAAAATGGAGTCGAGCAGAGTGTTTTCAAATTAATTCCAATGATTTTAAGTCCCATGTTGAAGCAATGTAATTATTCCTCGAATGCAGGCACACACACATGCTGTTCAATTATTTATTCTAACTATTTCATTCCGAAAAGGGTTTGAAACGGCTTCCAACGCAATGAATAAAAGAATGATATTATAGCTAAGAACATTAGGTAGAAAAGAGCATACCCGAGTTATTTCACTTCCCTATTGCTCTGGTCCTTCATTTCAGTTCATGAGGTATAAGGGTGATTATTCAGGGAAAAATGACTGAATCTGGGAATACCCTCTTGCAGTTAGAGGCTTCTGGAAGGCAAATAGGACTAAGTGTATTATTCAAGCCATTTTTAATACCATTTAACTGTCACATACAAATATAGAACTAAAAGCATTTTAATAAGGTGGGTAAAAATATTTATGCATCTTCCAAATTATCCCAAATGAGATTGGGATGGGAAGATTGTAGAGGAGGCTGGCACTGTCTTCTTGCAGCTGGAACACCTCCTGCCTGCAAGGGTTATTCCTTAATCGCTGGCCTCTCCTCTGAACTGGTTCCAAGCTGGGAGGCACTTCCAGGAATCCTTGTATCAAAGAAAGAACTAATACAGATTTCTTTTAGTGGGGAGAGTGAGCAGGAGTGAGGGAAAAGTGGAAGGGTCCTCTTGATCCAGTATGTGGTGGTCTCCCAGGGTCTTCAGTGGGACAACAAAATAGCAGAAAATCCTTGAGAGTAAGTTTCTATGTGGATGTGGCATGAATGAGCACACTTCCTAAGGAAATGGAACTTTTAAGTGCCTCTGTCACTTTATTGGTGATCTTAAGAGGTTTTTTTGTTTGCTTGTTTGTTTTTCAGTTTGCTGGTTAGAAATCCAAGTTCAAAACCTATGACTATTTACCCAATTAACTAGTATTTTTTTTTACATGTATAAATTCTTTTCACTCCTTGAATTTAATTTCTTAAAATATATTCACCCAACCCTCTTGTCTCCCTGTGAAAGTCCCTCTTGACCCACATTCCCATCCTGTTACCACTCATTCATTCCTTCGTTCCACAGATTTTTTATTGCCAGGTGGTAAACCAAGTGAGAAGAGCACCAGCACGAGTGTGGAATTCTTCCGTCGTTTTGGCTGCTTCTTTATGAAAGATCAACGATTCCTGGGCCCTGACGAGTTACCAGGTGGTCAGGGTTTTCATTTCTATTTGTTCAGTTGACATTTGTTAGCCTAAGAGATCACGAATTACTGGCTCTTGGGGACTGAGAGAAAAGAAAGTTGAGTTTCTAGAAGCTGATCATCTGGCACCTCTGATCATGTATCAATTTTTTTTTAAAGATTTTATTTATTTATTCAACAGAGATAGAGACAGCCAGCAAGAGAGGGAACACAAGCAGGGGGAGTGGGAGAGGAGGAAGCAGGCTCATAGCGGAGGAGCCTGATGTGGGGCTCGATCCCATAACGCTGGGATCACGCCCTGAGCCGAAGGCAGACGCTCAACCGCTGTGCCACCCAGGCGCCCCACATGTATCAATTTTTAATCCTACCCCTGTTTAATTATCAAGGAGAGGAAATCTGTGCCATAACATGAAAGACCCCTGGCTCCTCCCGGGCGCAAACCCCTGTGAGCTCCTCAGGACGCCATGCCACATTTAGTAGTTAGCTGTTATCTCCACCTTCTGTAGACTGCTGCCTGGAAAATAAGGTTGGGTGTGGGTTTTTTTCCTACACTCCCCAGATATCAGACCATTTACTTCTACACCAATTTTCTCTCCCATTTTAAGGGACGCATCCTCTGTGGTAATGAACTGACGTACAGATTGAGTTTACGTGTTGAGAGGCCCCCGTGCCGGACCTCTCCAGTAAATTTAGAACAGCACGTTAGATTTGTCCCAGCAAATTATCTCATGTTCTCTTTATCACATTCACACGCATATTTCTTGTCCTGACTATGGACGAGGGGAAAAGCTCATCAACGAGAGAAGCTATGGATATGTACCTTAGTGAATAGCAATGTCCCAAACTTCCCATTTATTCTTCTGGTGAAAGGAATTATCACCATGTGGCATACTTCTGCTGTAAGAATTTTTGATGAAATATGCTAATAATTTGTAGCAGTTAAGAGCGTGGTGTCTGAAAGGAAGGGAGAGATATGAACACACAATGAATTCTAACAACGGATGGAGAGTAGCCATGCCCAACCGCAAGGCTAAAGACGAAAATAATCACTTCATTCTTTCTCCTGCTTTTTTTAAAAAAAATATTTATTTATTTGAGAGAGAGAGAGAGAGCTCACAAGTGGTGGGGGGAGGGGCAGAGGAAAAGGAAGAAGCAGACTCGCCACTGAGCAGGGAGCCCGCTGCAGGGCTCGATCCCAGGACACTGGAATCATGACCTGAGCCAAAGGCAGCCACTTAACTGACTGAGCCACCTAGGCGCCCCTCAACTAATATTCATTTTAAGAACCTACCAAAGTTGGGGGCACCTGGATGGCTCAGCCGTTAAGCGTCTCAGTTTTTCACTTTACTGCTGCAGGGCCTGTGCCTATCAGCAACCAGGCGGGGCTTCGTCTGCACGTGCCTTCGCAGAGCCACCCCCCCATGCTCTGCAGAGCCCGCCAGCGCCCAGGGACGAGGCAACCCCTCAGGGGGGCAATTCTGAACCCACCATAGCTTTAAAGGAAAAGAAAGTTCTCAAGATGACTTTCTATTTTTCATTACGTCCCAGACTAATACAGACACATTGTATTTGCATAATAGATTTTTGGTCCGCTCCGGGACCCCATCTCCAGCTTCCTGAATATGTATTTTAGTCTGTGTGATACCTGAGAGCTGAGTCTCTAATCTCATTACCAGTCCGTACGCTTCCGGTGAGTTAGTCTGCAGGCTTTAGAATAGGACCACCAATTTGTAAGCCTAGCTAACAATTACATTTTCATCTCTGAAAGATGTTAAATATGTTGAGAATTCTACCAAAGATCTCAGCATACGCAGCCCCCACCTCCCAGTCTGGCTACTTGGCTTGTTCAGTGGAGGTGGGCGTTATGAAACTCCCTTTCCAGAACCTTCATCTTCACCCAGAGAACCTTGCAGAAACTACTTTCAAAACACAGCGTTGTTTAACCTCCTTCACCAAGATGTTCTAACTCAATTGCCCTAAAGAATCATTTCCGGGGGCGCCTGTGTGGCACAGAAGTTAAGCGTCTGCCTTCGGCTCGGGGTGTGATCCCGGCGTTATGGGATCGAGCCCCACATCAGGCTCCTCTGCTGGGAGCCTGCTTCTTCCTCTCCCACTCCCCCTGCTTGTGTTCCCTCTCTCGCTGGCTGTCTCTATCTCTGTCAAATAAATAAATAAAATCTTAAAAAAAAAAAAAAGAATCATTTCCAGGCTTGGAGACAGTGTTCAACTATTGACGTGCCAGCCGAAAGAAATGGCATGGGGTTGCAGATTGGTTATGAATAGGCTGTCCACCCCTAAAAGAATAGGACAATGGACAAGTTAGAGTTTAAACAATATAATAATATTTTGCTGAGACAGGTCAAAGAACAGAGTCAAAATCATTCTTCAAAGTCATTCCCCAGCCTCTCTTTGGGTTCTCTATTTAGCTTGGGGCTGCTTTGGGGCCAAATGCCTTGCCTGGATAATTTCTTTTAACCCTTACCACAATCCGACGAGGTTGTTTTTTGTTTGTTTGTTTGTTTGTTTGTTTTTTAATCTTCATCATCCAGCTGAGGGACGTGTAGCAAGTGACTTTCCCGTGGTCCCTGGTAAGAGACAGTTCAGAGTCAAGTCATGGCATCTGCCGGCTGACTTACCCTGCAGCTTTAATCCTCACCGAATCCTGGCTCGACCCCTTCGGTGTCTTCCTGCCTTCCCTCCAGCTTTCTAAGATCTTCCAGGGCAGGACCATGTGCAGATCTGGCCGCCTTCTGCCAATCTTGTTCTTCTGCCAGCCGATGCATTTGCTTTTCTGGCTTCTTTTTGCCTCGAGAAACTGCTTTCTGACAAGATGGGTGTTTCCCACACCAGGCTCATCATCAGAATCATCTGGGGTGTGTATAAAATAGAGGGGCCCCAGCATCTCTTGGAAGCTGATTCGTGGGTCTGGGAGGTGGGGACCAGAAGTCACTTTATTCAACAAGCTCCCTGGGTGATTTTGATAATCAAGTTGGGGAAAAGATACTATTTCCCCCAAAGTTTTTGACTCATGCACCTCCTTCTTTTTCTTTTCTTTTTTTGGGGGGAGGGGAAGTAAGAGGGAGGTAGAGAGGGGTAGAAGGAGAGAGAGGACCTTATGTGTGGGGCGCTCGATCCCATGACCCTGAGATCATGACCTGAGCTGAAATCAAAAGTCAGACACTTAACCAACTCAGCCACCCAGGCATCCCACATCTCTTTCTTATAATGTATAATCTGAAGAAATCCTTCAATTATTTTTGCATGATTTTGACGAAAAGCTATTCTCATTTTACTATCTTATTTTAAATCAATCTGATATCAAAGGATGTCACAAAGTATTTCTAATGTAATAGTAATGCTCACGATTTATAAGGTGCATTTTATTTTTTTCTCACTTAATGAGTGGCTTGTGCTATTTAACATGCTTTCATTTTGTATGAGAAAGCATAATTTGTTGATAAACTTTTTTTTTTTTTCCAAAGAGAGCGCGTGTGCCGAAGCAGGGAAGAGGGGCAGAGGGGGAAGAGTGGGAGAATCTCAAGCAACTTCACGCTCAGCGTGGTGCCCAATGCAGGGCTCCATCTCACAACCCTGAGATCACGACCTGAGAGGAAATCGAGTCGGATGCCCAACCAACTGAGCCATCTCAACAAACTAATTTTTAAAATGACCTGTTACATTGTGTTTGGTTTGGGCAAACAAATATTAAAATGCAGCTTGAAAGTTAGTCATGTTATAGGCATCAAAAGTAGACCATACGGGCGCCTGGGTGGTGCAGTCGTTAAGCGTCTGCCTTCGGCTCAGGGCGTGATCCCCGCATTCTGGGATCGAGTCCCACATCGGGCTCCTCTCCTGGGAGCCTGCTTCTTCCTCTCCCACTCCCCTGCTGTGTTCCCTCTCTCGCTGGCTGTCTCTCTGTCACATAAATAAATAAAATCTTTAAAAAAAAAAAGTAGACCATAAACTTTTTTTTATCATTTTCATATTTTATTTGAAAATAAGAAGATAAGGGAGCAGGTATTTCTTTTTTTTTAATTTTCTTTTCAGTAAATGGAAAAGCAATTGGGTAAAATAGTTCCTGTATTTTCTCTGTTGGACAATGGTTTTGAGATACCGGAGACTGATGTCCTTTAAGAATTCTGATTCAATGAAGGTGACTGGTAGAATTTTTGAGGCTTATTTAAGGAATTATCATGTCCTTTTCTTCATACACTTGTATTTAAAAGTCAGTATTTCAAGTGCTTTATTTTACCAATGGCTCATTATGGGCATAAATTTAACAATGTCAAACTAAGATGAAAAATAATGTAAAATCTGGCGGCCGTCACAAGCACCAGCATAGCTGGCTGTCCTCCGCAAAGGGCGTGACAAACTCTGAGCACCGATCCCACGCTCCATCATGCGGGCTCGCTCCCCGAAGACTTAGAGGTGCAAGTTGTTAGGTGGGAAAGGGAAAGATCTCTGAATAGTTGCTTTATTTATTTTATTTTTTTAAAAGATCTGATGTATTTATTTAGACAGAGAGAGCACGAGCAGGGGGAGGAGCAGAGGGAGAATCTCAAGCAGACTCCACGCTGAGCACAGGGCCCAACGCAGGGCTCCATCTAGGACCCTGAGATCAGGACCTGAGCCAAAATCAAGAGCCGGTTGCTCACAACTGAACCTCCCAGGCGCCCCTCATGGATTATTTTAAAATGAAAGTAGAAGCAGGTGCCGTTAGCACCTTCCACAGTAGGAACCCTCGTGAGCACTGTACTAACGCTGGTGGGGGGCTGAGAAACAAAGCTCTGTGGCTCCTGGTACGTTAGCAAGCGTTCTCCTTCCTGATCGCCCACCCCAGACCATTAACCAGAACCAGTGTCAAGACTGAGCACCTCAGGTGATTCAAATGCGTAGCCAGGGTTGAGAACCATAGTCACAACCCGAAGGGATGATTCGGACACTATGACAAGCTTAGTAGGGGAAAATATTTAGGGGCAAGTAGGTCTTTCTCGGATGTGAAATGCCATTATAGCATCCTAGCCATCTCCCCTAGGCCTGCCCCTGCCTCAGTGTCTTCAAAGAGTCCACAGTGGTGTGGATTGGCTTAAGGATACCACACATCTTGAAAAAACCATTTTGCCTGAAGGATTTTGGAACTTACCTTTTAAAGTTCACAAATTTGCAAATGCAGGCTCACGGAGGCTCACATCCACATCACCGAACACCATCCTTGCTCCTGCTCCCGGCAACCCCAGTATGGAAATGCTCTCCAGATCCTCTTTCATTATGGGACATCGCAGGGGACCCCTGCTGGCTCGTGCCATGCTGAGCACTGAGCACGCACTGATAAAGAAGATTTGACCTCCCCCCTCACCCCCCCAAAGAATCCCCAACCACCTGGGGGCAATGAACAAACGTGGGATTAGAGTTGGCTGTGGTAAGAGATGTGATGGGCCCCAGCAGTGAGCTGGTGGATCTGAATCCTACAGAACCCCACCACTGCCTCGACTCCAAAACGTATAATGACTAAGACCAGCATTTGGGCAATTTCTCCTTCTCCATATACACATATATATTACATATTACATAACATATATTATATTTCCCGTGTCTACAAATGTGTATATGTGCCGAAGTGTATATACATAAATAGCTTTTGTTGTTGTCTACAGAACAGATGAACAACCACAAAATATTCCGTTAAAAATTTTCTTCCACTGCAAGTGATGAGCTTATTCCAAATGGTCCCTGAATGTGTCATCTCTGGAGCAGGGGGCCAGTGGGAGAAAAGCTAGATAAGTAGGGGGGGTTAACTGTGGGAGGCTTTGCAAGCCAGGCTGGACATTTCACTCTGGATATTATGAAGAGCTGACAGGAGTTCGTAAGTGTGTGTGTGTGTGTGTGTGTGTGTGTGTGTGTGTTCCATGTACGCATTTGAGTTTGGTGAGGTGTTGGGTGTGTGTGTTGGGTGAGTGTTGGGTATGTGTGTTCAGAATGTGTATATTAGGTGAGTGTGTTGGGTGTGAGTGTGTTAGCTGTGTGTGCTTTGAGTGAACGTGTTGAGTGTGTGTGTATTGGGTGTATTGGGTGAATGTGTTGGTTGTGTGTGTTGGGTGGGTGGATATGCTGGGTGTGTGTGGTGTGTGTGCGTGCACGGGCACATGTGTGTGAGGGGCGTATGTGATCGGAGTAGATTTATCCTGGTGGACACCTGGTCTTAGCGTGTAGGAGGCATTGTTGGCGGACAGTCTTCAGTGGTTTGTAAGCGGCGTTGTCAAGGACAGTCTCTGGCTGAGGGCAGGGGGAGCTGGTAGGGGGCTGTTGACTCAGTACCTGAGGAAACAGGAGGAAAGGGGCTGGGATAGGAAACTTGGAAAAGGGATTGGTGTCCGAAGTTGACACTAACTAGATGCGGGGTCCCGGGACTGGATAACGTGGCTGTGAACTGGGCTCCCCACGCTGACGGTGCCTCTAGGGGACGTGGGGAGCCCAGGAAGGGACTGGAGGGAAGGCTTGAGCTCGTGTGTGGCTTGGCCAAGTTAGAGGCACTGAACTTTTTTTTTTTCAAGGGACCATGAAACTCAAGACACAAGTTAGAATACTGTCGAAGAGAGAGGAATGGCGGGAGGAAATGTTTGGCCAGGGGCCAGAGGGGCATTAGGTGAGGCGACAGACCTGGGCGGCATGGCTGGCTGTTCAAGCAGTGGGTCCCCGAGCTCCTGGCCGGCCACCCGGCAGCTCTGTGTCCCAGGCAAGCACAGTGTGGACGCAGATAGTAGTCAGGCCTTTGAAATGGCTGAGAAACTCTAAGGAGAAAATCGAAAGTGGCCCACGTGTCCCTGAGAACCACCAAGGACAATACAGAGCTGCGTGTTAAACAGCCTCCGCCCCAACCCCCCGCCCTGGGGTCCCCGTCGGAGGGGTTCTCTGTGCGGTCGGTACAAACCACTGGAAGGTGCGTCCAGCCCACGGAACCGCGCGCACAGGGCTCTTTCCTTCTCGGCGACGCTGTCGGCCCTGAAGCAGCTGCTGGTGCGGCTCCCGGTCAAGGGCCTGCGGGGGGGGGGGGGGGGGGGGGGGG
>NW_024425564.1:15489891-15618859 GCF_017311325.1 Ursus maritimus
GGGGGGGGGGGGGGGGGGGGGGGTCCGCGCGAGCGGCGGGGAATGCCCGGGACCCCCTCAACCGCATCCTGCTTCTCGCCATGTGCTGTTCTGTTCAACAGCAGGATTCAGGAGGGAGCCTTTTCAAGTCAGTGCTTTTCTCCTGCAAACACACAGATCGATACGTGACAACTGCCCGCGGGAAGAGACAGTTTTCAGACGCCCGGAGGACCTGTCTCCACCACCGAAAGCGAGGCAAGAAAAGGGCTTTTTTTGGGTTCTCTTTCCCACCACTAACGTGTCATTTTCATGCAGCAGCTTGAAGTTCCTTCTAAGAAAACAAAATGAGACGGAATCAGCAAGGACGTGCAGCCACACGCACGGCGGAACGCTGATAGACCGTCCGCGTGCCAAAGCCTAAGCTCGGCTCACCCGCCGCCGCCTGCTCGGGAGGAAAGTATAGCCCCTTCTTTGCCCAGAAAAGCGGTATGTGTTTAAGGGACCCCAGTCCGGCCTGCAGTAAGTAATTTCAACGCTCATTCCCTCACTCATAACTGAACCCATGTCTACGTCTCAAACTATCTTCACGTTAATTTGTTATTTTTTTAAAAAGATTTTATTTATTTATTTATTTGACAGACACAGCCAGCGAGAGAGGGAACACAAGCAGGGGGAGTGGGAGAGGAAGAAGCAGGCTCATAGCGGAGGAGCCTGATGTGGGGCTCGATCCCCTAACGCCGGGATCACGCCCTGAGCCGAAGGCAGACGCTTAACGACTGTGCTACCCAGGCGCCCCTTGTTATTTTTATACGACATCAAGGCATGAACCTCTCAAAGTCTGGCTGTGTGTATGTGTGTGTGTGTGTGTGTGTGTGTGGCTTAGTCCTCATTCGTCCAAGGATACTTTCTCTCTCAAACTTTCCACAGCTGTGGACACCCACAGTCCCGCTCTGCTGAACAGACTGAGGGCTGTTCAATAGGAGACCTGGGAATGCGTCCTCCCGTGGGCTGTGGCGTTGATCACTGGGTACACGTGTCGTTCCGCTCACACCAGCAGTGGCTCCCAGCCCCCCAAGCCCCTTGGCTGTGTAGCAACGAGCATGAAAGGCCATATCGCAGCACCTGAAAAATTGCACTGAATCCTGCCCTAATTAATCCTGAAACCTTTGCTGTTCTCGGCTTCAAATCCTGCATGTCCAAACCAGCCTGAAGTTACTCAGGGTGTCTGCGTTTGAGGGTAAACAACGATGATCTCCTTCTTAAAATGCTAAGGATGCATCATTTCTGTGTTGCTGGAGAAAAAATAAAACTTCCCCTTGGATATTACCTGAAAAACTGCCGCCGGTGTTCCAAGACGCCTCTCCGCGGGGTCGGCTCAGGCGGGACAACAGGCTGCCCCCTTTGGCCAGGCTGGTGAGCTCCTCCCAACACTGATTCCAGACGGTTCCTGTCAGAGCTGTCCCAGGTGGGCGCTTGGCAGAAGTTTTTGCAAAGCCGTGCTCTGTCTATTCCCCATGGTCTCAGAGCCAAGAGCACTTTCGTGCCCAGGAGGCTGCCGCCCACTTTTGCTTCTTGCCAGGGCCGTCTTACCCTTCTGGTAGGAGTGCGTGAGCTCCTAAAACTCTGCCAGCACCCGGAGCCAAATTGCCGTGAAAGGGCCCCGAGAGGCTCAGGCCAGCGTGTTCTGGACTTATGGGTGTCCTGGCAGTCAATATATTCTCTTCTTCTGTTTATTCTTGCCTGAAGCTATCAACACAAGTGGAATTTTTACCACGAAATACAGAATCACACGCAAGGTATGGGGACCTGAGGATCAGATGGGGCCCTTCCTGAGGACAGTTTCCAGAGACTCTCTGCTGTGCCGGGGGTTCCCCATTAGAAGGCTGATGGGGAGAGCTCGGGGTGCTGGGACCAGGGAGAGACCAGGGAGGCCAGAGCTCAGAAGGGGTCTCTGAGGGGTTGGGGCCTCCAGCCGATTACCAACCAGTCTGAAAGCACTACAGTGTTTTAACAAAATCACTATGGCCTTACTGGAATTACTGGAACACGGTGGGACATTCCAGGCCTGACTGCTCATCAAGCAGTTGCCTTTCCTCGTGACCCATTTCCGTTAGAGAGGTGTTTCCTGAGCAACTGAAATGATCCAGGGACTGCACACAGTGACTGCAAATGATTGGAGATGAACGGATGTGCCCTTTCCCGCGCCCGCAGGCAAGCTGGGCGGGGTGCCCCTCACTCCCACAGCAGCCCCTCAGTGCTGGGCACAGGCCCGCTCATTAGGGGACGGCCAACCCTGAAGCGATGGCAGGCGGTGGGAAAAGAGACCGCACAGCTCGGGGCAGCTGGAGCCCAGGGCTGCGTGTCAGCGGCAGAAGCGTCCTGGAGCAGATCCTCTGGGAAGAGGCCCTGGAGCCTGGGGGCGACCAACAGGTGAGAACTGGAAGGCGGAGGGTTTCAGGCAGGCTGAGTTGTCCCAGAGCGGAAAAAGTAAAGGGCACGTTGCAGAACGGCTTAGAAATCCAGAAACTTGGAGTGTGAGGTCGCTGGGTAGGGTGGGAACTCCGCTGAGGACTTGGGCTGGAGACAGCTCAGGAACGGTTTGTGAGCATACAAGAGACTTTTTTTCTGAATTTTTCATTACGGTAAAATACACGTAACATAAAATTTACTATCTTAACCATTTTTTAAGAGGGCAGAGGAGGAAGAAAGGGCAGAGGGAGAGGGAGAGAGAGAAACTCAGGTAGACTTCCCACTGAGCGGGGAGCCCGACTCGGGGCTCGATCTCATGACCCTGAGATCACGACCTGAGCTGAAACCAAGGGATGGGTGGCTCTACCAACTGAGCCCCCCAGCCCCCCCATACTGTCTTAACTGTTTTTAAGTGTACAGTTCAGTAGCCTTACGTATACTCATGTCGTGTGCAGCCCTCACCAGCTCCGCCTCTAGAACCCTTTGCATCTTGTCAGACTGAAGCTCCCGCCCGGTACACACGGACTCCTCCTCCCCCTCCCCCTACTCCCTCACTTTCCACCCCAGCAGCCACCCTTCTACTTTCTGTCTCTAGGAAGCTGATGACTCCAGGGACCGCAGGTAAGTCGACCTTTGTGACTGGCTTATTTCGTTCAGCGTCATTTCCTCCTGGCTCATCTGTGATGTAACTTGTGTCAGAGGTTCCTTCCTTTTTAGGGCTGAGTAATATTCCGTGGTAGCTAGACCACATTTTGTTTCCCATTCTTCCGTCAGTGGACTCTTGGGCTGTTTCCGTGTTTTAGCTTTGTGCACGAGGGGTACACACGTCTGCTCCAGACCCTGCTCCCCATTCTTTTGGATATACACTTGGAAGTGCAGTTGCAGAATCAGATGATAATTCTATGCTTAATTTTTTGAGCAACCATCAAACCGTGTCCCCCAGTGGCTGCAGCGTCTCACGTTCCCACCAACAGCACGAGGGTTCCAATCTCTCCATGTCCTCTCCAACACGTGTTTCCTGGTTTTTTGTCGTGGCCATCCTAACCGGTGTGAGGTGGCATCTCATTTCAGTTTTGATCGGCCTTTCCTTCATGAATAGTGTAGAGACTTTTGAAGTTCTCCCCATTTTATTAATTACACATACACAGGAGAGTTGCAAGAGTAGCAGGGATATCTAGATCCAGTGATTATTGGTATATTGAGTGTAAGCTCTAGCTTCTATGACACCTCACCTCTGAACACTTCGGCACGCATCATTCTAGAGAATTTGAACCTTGGCTCATTTGTAATGGAGGAATTGTCAAATGTTCTTCACTGTTGCAGACAGAGGGTAAAAAATAATGCAGTGGAGAGATCTTTGCAACGGGGAAAGCAGAGAAGAGGCCACCAAGATAAGCCGGACCATAAATGCTGGGGGCTGCTGAAGGTCAGGGGCCCCAGAAGCAGACCCTGAGACAAGGATTCATAAGCAAGAGATCTATTGAGGAGGGCAATCTTGGGGAGACCTGCAAGGGGTTGGGAAGGCAGAACAGGGACAGAGGCAGGCCCCCCAAGTCTGCATCTGAAGAAGGAAGCCTCACCCCCTGCCACGGTCGTGTTGGGGGGTTGGGTTTAGGGCGTGTGCAGTCTCAAGCCCACATGAGGGAGCTGGGCATTCCCGCTCTGGCACAGCAGTCTGGCTGGAAGGCCCTGGAGTTGGGGGCAGGCAGGGTCCTCATGGGGCTCACTACGAGGGCCTCAGTGAGGCAGGGGCTGTGGGGGAAGCAGAGCAGAGGACTGCCCTATGAGATCTTGGGGGACCGGGTGTCTACTGCTGAGGGTACGGAGCAGGAAGAGGTGGAACGACAGGGTGATGGGAAGCCAGGGGTGCCCTTCTCTGACAGAGACCAAAGGGGGAAGAAGCAGGCGGGGGGCGGAAAAATGATGATTGCAGGTTGACATATGTTGATTTTGAGGTATCTGAGGACATTTGGGGGAAGCTTGGAGGCAGGGAGCCTGAGGCCAGTCTATAACTGAGGAGGGACATGGAGCCCTGAGTCCCACACAATCAGACATAAGGGCCATCGGATAGGATGCCTGTGGGTTCTTGCTCCTCCGGGCCGGCAGGGGTTGGGCAGTCAGAGAACAGACAGCAGGGAGGCAGGGGCAGGTCACGTGCATTAGGGAGGCTTTCTCCGGAGGAAGTAATTAAATGATACAGCAATAACAGCGGGCACTTACCAGGCCCTTACAATGCGCTCTGCACGGTGCTAACAGAGCTGGGCGTACGTTACCGCGTTTTCTCTCCAAGAGATGCCTGTACTGTTTTTATTCTAACTTTACAGAAGAGAAAACTAAGGATGGTGAGATCTGGCTTTGTGATCAAGGTCCTAAAGTGAATAATGGATGCAACTTCGGCTTTAATTCCCTGGTTTTATTAACGATCCTCAAAAACGTTTCTTCGAGGAAGCATTCCTACGGTG
Source organism: Ursus maritimus (assembly GCF_017311325.1). Classification (NCBI taxonomy): domain Eukaryota; kingdom Metazoa; phylum Chordata; class Mammalia; order Carnivora; family Ursidae; genus Ursus; species Ursus maritimus. The sequence goes on from NW_024425564.1 coordinate 15,494,802, forward strand.
GGAATGTGACCTGGGCATTCTCTAGTTGTTTCATTGCACCCCTGGCTTTTTAATGTTGTTGACTCTTTGCCTGCCCACAAATGTCTCCTATTTCCTGTTGTCCCGAGAGCTGAGCTAGCCTCCCTGCAGCGAAGCAGAGAATCTGTAAAAAGTTCTTCATGGGGAGCTGGATGGCTCAGCCAGTTGGGCATCCGACTCGTTTTTGGTTTGTTTTTTTTTTTAAAGATTTTATGCATTTATTTGACAGAGAGAGAGAGACAGGCAGCGAGAGAGGGAACACAAGCAGGGGGAGTGGGAGAGGAAGAAGCAGGCTCCCAGTGGAGAAGGGAGCCCGACACGGGGCTTGACCCCAGGACCCTGAGCGGAAGGCAGATGCTTAACGACTGAGCCACCCAGGCGCCCCTGGGCTTCCAACTCTTGATTTCAGCTCGGGTCATGATCTCAGGGTGGTGGGTTCGAGCCCTGCGGTGGGCTCCACGCTCAGTGCAGAGTCTGCTTGAGAGTCTCTCTCTCCCTCTCCCTCTGCCCTTTCCCTTGCTCGCTTGCTCTCTCTCAAATAAATAAATAAATCTTTTGTAAAAAAAAGTCATCCACGAGGGCATTTTCTCAGCCCTTTTCACAATGTGAGGCGATCTGGCCACTGTGTCTTGTAAACTCTGAGAAGGGGCCTTTTCACACATCTGCATGGGTTGGAGGAACAGCCGCGACGGTACAAAGACGCACGGGGAAGCCTGCCCCAGGGCTCTGACGTTGTAAATCATTTCCTGAGCTGAACAGGAGAGGTGCTGGCTCAACCCCCGGGAGGCAGCAGCCTGTCCCTGCTGTGAGCTCTTTATGAAGGCATCGTCTTGAAGACAGGTGCAGTAGCTTTTGTATCGCACAACAGATGTGTCAAAAGAAGAGTGTAGTGGCCAGTCCGAGAAACGCACACATCATGAAGGTCTCAGGGGTGCTGCATGCACGTTGTCCTGACCCAACAGAGGGATGTTCTAATTTTGTTATGCTGCCAAAGGACACAGGGTGATGTGGCAGCAGGAAGTGACCGTGCGTCTGGTGTGTCCGGATCAGCCCCAGTTCATGCCAGTTGTCCCAACGTGGAAAATACAGTACATTTTTTTCTCTCTTTTGCTCTATATTAGGTTTCCCATGCTAACTGATTTCAGAGGAGGAACGGATTTCCTGTCCAAAGCCTCCAAGCCACCCTCTTCCCAGACTTGGAAAATAGTGGGCCAGATCAGTCTCCCAAGATGAGAACGCCAGTAGCCCTCGCTTTGGGCAAACCATGAGACTGCGGCCACAAATTGTAAGTATTCAGTCTGCGGACGTGTAAGAGAACGAAGTCAACGCCCCAAAATAAATAGGGTCCAGTTTGTGGATGTGACTTTGTGGTCAAAGAAGCTTTGTAGAGACTTAATCATCTGATTTCAGGGATGTCTGTGCTGGAGAAGACCTCAGAGATCAGACCATCGTCAAATGAGGGAGAAGCTGGCCCACAAAGGGGGCTGCCTGCCATCGCCAGGCCAGTGGGTGCCGGATTCGAGTCTCGGGTTTTCCTGCTGTCTGCGGGACATGTTCTCCCAGGCTGTGCGGGCTGCTGGAGCCACCAAAGAGGGCTCTGATGACCTTTGGAAGAGAAGGCAGGAACGATAGCTGCCCCACCAAAAAAGACAGGTGTGTGCGTGCCAGCCACCTCGAATCCCACCCCCTCTCAGCAAACCCTGCCCCTCAAGGTGGACCACGCATTCCGTTTGCACACTTGCATGGTACTTTTTGGGGATCGGGGTGCAGATACAGGGTGTGAGGGAAGGAGCAGAAATTCCTGATTCCAGCCCCACCTGAGCCTCCCAGAAATTCATTCTCAGGTTCCACGGGAGAAGGTTTGGATGCCGTTACCATGTAGCACGGTAGCAGGTCCTCAGCTCCAGTCGAACCTTCTGCACAATTAGCACCCTATTTTCTAGAAAATTCGATGCCTCGCCTTTGGTGGTCCCCCACCCACAGATGTGATTGCTGCAGCCTATGCTTCAATGCCTTCCCTCCCCCTCCCCTCTCAGGAAATTTCAAAAGGATCCCATCTGGTATTCAGCATCTTTATGTTTGTTCTTTTTATAAATCTGTTCTATGATGAAATTAAGGGTTAGGCTTTCTGGTCATGTGATTCTTCCTGACTTCCACAGTCATCCATCCTTTCTGGATTAATGCATGCTAAGTATTTCCATGTTTTTCCACAACAACATCATGGTGCCTGGATTCTCACTCTGTGTGTGGCTGCACCCGGCTCCCAGCACTCGCTCTGCCCCATGACCAGGTCTGCGAAAGCCACACGGAAACTGGTAAGAAATAACATGAATCAGCAGGTGGGAGCTTCCCTTTTGGGTAGGGGTCCTCACGGGTGTCATCCCCAGGGTCGAGGGTGCAGGCCTGCGCCTCGGCAAGATGGAAACAAATGAGCATTTCTCTCGCAGTAGCTGAGCCAGCGTTGCTCAATGTTTTATTCACCTTTCTCATGGGCAGTGTTCTTTCTTATCAAGTCCGATTAGAAATGCTCAGATGACCATGTCTATAGATTTGCAATTCTGACGTCACATTAGAATCACCTGGGAACTTCTAAAAATCCCCGTGCCTGGACTCTATCCCATACCAAATAAATCAGAATCTCTGGGCATCAGTACTAAAAAACAAAGTAAAATAATCCCCAGATAATACAGCTTTTATAATAGCACTTCTCAAACTTGACCGTGTGGCGCAAATCATCAGCGCATCTAACGAAAATGCAGATTCTGAATTAGTAGGTCTGGGGAGAGGCCTGGGATTCCGCATCTCTGACATGCTCTCAGATGGTCTGCATGCTGCCGGTCCAGGGACCGCACTTTGAGTAGCAAGGATCTGTAACAAGATTTGGTAAACCATGGCTCCCAGGCCGGATGCCTATTTTTGTAAACAGAGTTTTATTGGGGGACAGTCATGCCCAGCTAGGTACTTATAACAGACTGTACCCAAAAGAGAGCCTAAAATATTTACTCTCTGGCTCTTTATTGAAAAAGTGTGCTGACCCATGTATCACGGGTTAATGGGGGCATATTCGTCATAAATGCTCAGTATACCCCACTCATTATCAGATGATAGAGGGTCTCACAGGAGGGTCTTGATGAATTTTGAAGTCCCAGAATTATTAGCTTTTCTGATCTCCTTTTGAAGCTTTCAGATTTGCTTTACAACTCTGGTAGTGAAAATTGTGTGTACCCCAAAAAGGAAGGATAGTTTGTACTCTTCTGGCTATTGCTTGGCTAATGTCTTAAGCTGTACAATCTATTATCCATAAAATTCTAATGGATTATACCATTTATAAGAGTTTTTTACATTTGAAAATGATACAAGTAATATGTTTGTTGAGAAAACATATATATGCACATATATACGTATACATACACACATATATAGTTTTTATAGTTTGAAAACCCAAAACTAACCACGAGGATGTTTCAGCAGATAACTTTTCAGGTCATTTCTATATATACACATACCATATGTCACAGGGTCAACTGAGGCTGTAGCGTCAGTTTTCTCATCTCTAAAGTGGGGAGAATAATAATACCTTGGTGAAATAGTAGAACGTATTGCTTGCTCTCTGCCCGAAGCTCCTGATGCAGGGCTCCTGAAGCCCTTGTCATTTCCTAAGTGCTAAGAACACCAGGAGCATCTCTTGTTGCGATAGTTAGTCTTCGAGACCGTCTCTGACACAGGGCTCCTGATGCCTTGTGTATTCCTGAACGGTAAGAGCACTAGGGACCACTTCTGTTCTAGTGAGGCTACTCCGGGTGGGCTTTTGGATGGGGGCTGGTCACCAGAAGGACCAAACCCTGGTAGGAAGCTTGGGATCTTCAGCCTCCCTGCCCAATTCTCTTGAGAAGGGAGAGGGGCTAAAAACGGACTTAATGATCAGTGAGGCCTACCTGAGGAAACTCCATAGAAACCCAAGAGCACAGGATTCGGAGAGCCTCCAAGTGGAACACCTGGAGTTGCTGGGAGAGTGGGTACTGGCCCCGTTCCACAAGTGGGCACTTGCCCTACACATCTCTGGCATCCGAATGTCCATCTGTACCCTTTAGAATACTGTTTAACAAACTTTGAAATGTGTTTCCCTGAGTTCTTTGAGCTGTTGTAGCAAATTGATCAAACTTGAGGAGGCGGTCACAGGAACCTCTGGTGATAGCCGGGTAGCAACCTGGGCTTGCTAGGGGCATCCTGACTTGGAAGGAGACACGAAAACTGCAGTCCATAGCAGGTTAGTCAGAAGCATAGGTGATTAACGGGGCTTGAGACTGGGAGCTGAAGGTGAGGGGACAGTCCCATAGGACTGACTGGACCCTTAACCTGTGGGATCTGACACTGTCTGTGGGTGGACAGCGTCAGAATGGAATTAAATTGTAGGACACCCAGCTGGTGTCACAGAGAATTGGCTTGATGTGGGGAAGACCCTCCCAACACGTTTGGTGACCAGAAGGGTCAGAGGTGTGAGTGTTTCACGAGAGCGTGGTCGTCGTGTAAAAGCAATGGGAACACACAGGAGAAACACAGGACAGAAAAGCACAGTAGGGGGAACCGGAGTTTTCCCTACGTAGGAAGGAAAAAACAGGTTTTTCTTAAAACCTGCCTCATGGGGTTGTTGGTAAGATTGAATGACATCATGTCTATAAAGAGCTGAGCACATGTTAATAGTTCAGGATACATTAAGTTTTGGAAATGGGATTCTACTGATGTAGAAACAACCCTGGGGAGTTTGAGGGCCATAAAATTGGCACCCTTCATTTCCATGTCACTCTGTGCTGGAGAGAATTTGGCTGTAAGACCACATCCGCCTCTGCGGGACGCTGAGAAGTGCCCTGTGGCTGGGCTGACCCACCCAACACAGAGCCAGGACTGCGGGTGGGGGAGGCGTGGAGAGTGGAATTTGGTGGAAAGCTAATCTCTGCCACATATATTTTACCCATTTTTCTGTGGGACTGTTCATCTTTTGCTTTTTGATATGTGGAAAGAGTTTATAAATGATTGATAGTAACCTTTGATTCATGTATATTGCAAAATTTTTCTTTTTTTCTTTCTTTTTTTTTTTTTGTTGAAACTCCTCTATTTTACTATGCAAATACTGTTTTGGGTCTTTTACCACAAGGCCAAGAAATATCCAGCCCCCCACATCAAATGCTGCATGCTGCCCTTGTACACATGGAGTCAGACAATTGTATGGTGCCCATTTTAAATACAGTTTTATTTAAGACATTGCATTTTCCACGTAACAATGCGGTGCTTATAAAGTGCAATGTTTATGTCCTTTCCCTGTGCACATGTTCCATATTCAAGTATCAAGAATGCCCAGTTTATTTACTACGGCTGCTCAACGTTTTTCTTCGGCATCCTTTTTCATGTTTCACTTTGTCTATGGAATTTTCTCTCTTTAATATAACTTGTTAATATGTGCACATGTACATATTGTAGAAAAACTTAAAAACAGCAAAAAGGATGAATTGGAAAATTAAAATTGCTCAGAACCCAACCACTACACGCAACAAGTCTGCTAACACCTTGATGTAACTGGTGTGTGTGTGTGTGTGTGTGTGTGTGTTTCTTTACACATGATTGGGTTTTTACTCTATATTTGGTATATAATTTTGTATCCTGATTTTTTAAAAAAGATTTTATTTATTTATTTGGCAGAGAGAGAGGCAGCGAGAGAGGGAACACAAGCAGGGGGAGTGGGAGAGGGAGAAGCGGGCTTCTCGCTGAGCAGGGAGCCCGATGCAGGGCTCGATCCCAGAACCCTGGGATCATGACCTGAGCCGAAGGCAGACGCTTAACGACTGAGCCACCCAGGTGCCCCTATATCCTGATTTTTTTATTTAAAACTCTATCGGGAGCATTTTTCTATGCCACTGGGATTTATCTAATAACATAATTTTAATGACCGCTTAGTTATCTATCATATAGATGTTTTATTTAATAGTTTTCCTCCCAATATTTTCACTATTGCAATTAATGTCTCAGGAAATGTCTTTCTCCACGAATCCTCGGCCACTCCTTCACTCATGCAGGAACTGGGCATCGAGCCCTCACAATGTGCCAGGCCCTGCGCTGGGGTTAGGAAGCCACCAGCTAAAAAGCAGATGTCATCACTCTTGTCTTGGGGCTCACAGTTCACACTGTTTTCTTAGCATGAGTGTCTAGAAGTGGAATTGCGTTTGTCAAGGAGACAGAGAAGCTGAGCTGGAGGAAGCAGCTGAGGCCCGTGAAGGGAGGAGCACCGAGCAGGGCTCTGCCAAGTCCTGCTTCTGAGGGGATGACGTCACCTTCCCCGAAGGCTGCGCTGCCTCTGAACAAGCTTCTTGTGAACAGACTCTGATGTCCCGTGGTCTGCGCAGCTCCAGGCTGTCGTTCCTTTAAGGTTTGGTTCTAACTTCTCTTAAAACGTAAATATAATAAGGAAGCCATATGCGTGTGCTTTTNNNGAGTGGACTTTAGTGTCACGCAGGACAGCATCTGGGATCTTTGGTAGGGTGGCTGATGAAAGAAGCTATAATCATTGTAGAGGGCAGTTCTGCCCTGATATTTGTGGGGCCTCAAGCAAGTGTACAAATGAGCACCACATACCATAGGTCGAACTGTTGAATCAAATACATTCTTATTCTCCTGCCTTTGCAAATAGACCTTCATGACTACCTGAAGGCCAGGTTCAAGTTCAGAATTTCTGGGCTCTTTGAGGTTATATGCAGCAGTGCAGGACAAGCCCACTCTCGGCCTGTGGCCTGTGCCCCCCTTCTCCTCTCATTCCTGACACCTGAAGGGCCTCTAAGCTCCATCCACACCCCCCTGACAGCCGTGCCACTTTGCCCCCAGGGTCTGGGGCGGGGGTGATCCCAAGAGGACAGACCTTGGGGAATAGATGCATGTAGGCCCTCAAAGTGGGAAAGGCAGTTTGGGCAGGAAATGGAGGCTCCCAATGACCAGGACTGTGGGTTACAGAAAGATACACGGGCTCCAAGAGGACTCATGTTCACCCCAAAGTGAGTAGGGAGCTAGATTGGGGCGCTGGGACAGAAGGGCCTGGGTCTAAGGTATACTGCCAACAGCTACCCTTACAGAACTGTACTCTGCCCCAGATCCTGTTCTCCATGACTTCTGCGCATTGTTACTTCCAAATCACGGAGTGGTCAAGGTGCTTGCTCGGCTCACAGGTGGCAATGGCCCAGCCAGGATTCCATCCTGACGATCTGAATCCAGAATCCACACTCTTAACTGCTGCAGTTTACTGCTTCTCATAAAAGGCTGGGAAGCTCTGGATTAGATTATGAGACCTACTTCCTCCCCTGTGATGTGATTCAGCTTTGCAAGGATGGCAGCTCCTAGCCTGGCCCGCTCTGTGTGCGGCAAGGCCCCGAGAGTTTTAAAGGTGCTACATCTGTGACTCCAAGAGTTCACAGCCCCTCTCTCCTGTAGACAGTATCAAGACATACGTTCTATTACTAAATATTCCAAATTTGAACTTCGTTGATCATTTGTGAAAATAGGCTATAGTTTCACCTCTGAATTTTGTCAGGATGATCTCCCTAAGTGGGATGTTAAAATGCTTCCTTCTGGACGGACCTTTCTCTCGTCATCATGGAAATTACGTGGTTCTCTCCTGCTTCTAGCAAATCACATTATGGAGGAAATTCCCGTGGAAAGGTTCCTAAGTCTAGGTTTTGCCAAAATAAAAGTATTTTATCAAAAAAATATTTGGACTCTAGAAGCCTTTTTTTCTTTTTTTTTTTTTTTAAGATTTTATTTATTTATTTGACACAGAGAGAGACAGCCAGCGAGAGAGGGAACACAAGCAGGGGGAGTGGGAGAGGAAGAAACAGGCTCCCAGTGGAGAAGCCTGATGCAGGGCTCGATCCCAAGACTCTGGGATCACGCCCTGAGCCGAAGGCAGACGCTTAACGACTGAGCCACGCAGGCACCCCTAGAAGCCTTTTTCTGAGTTTCACCATCTTGGCTCTATGGACAATGCTTTGGCCGGGCTGTGGTCTTGTGTTTCATGCCATTCCTGCATTGTGGGTTTTGGAGCAGTAACTGGATCTTTAGACAGTGCTTCACTGCCCCCTCCATGCAGGCCAGCTTGGGAGCTTTGGTGAAGGACCTTGGGAGAACGCCAGTGCCCATGGCCCTCATTCCCCCAGCAGTGTTCTCTGTAGTACCCTAATGGGCATGTGGAATGAATACTACCCCTAAAATTAAATCTATAAAATATTTCATATCTCCCGTATTACTCCCCCTTGGACTGAGTTAATGGGCAAAGGACTAAGAATAATCAATGTAGAATTTTGGCCAGTCTGATAACTCCCTGGCACAGTTCTGGAAAATGTGAAAGCAGAGGGAAGTTCTATATAATTGCCCACGTGGGAACGATTTCAACAAGCACATGGTTTTTCCCACAGGCAGTGGCGGGACGATTCTGGGTTTGATTGTTCTCACGTAGCCAGTGGTGAAAGAGTGTTTCATTCTCGTGCTTGTTACTATCTGGCTCCCTACAGCAACTGCTCTCTGGGTCTGTTCAGAGAGCTCGTGGGATGAGAAGGGCTGCGTGTTCCTCCTACATGGGTGTTTTGTGTCTGTTCATGAGTTACAGACAGATTCGGGCAGTGTCTAAGTCTCAGGCTCAATTTTCTCTCCTCCTCAGACTACTATTCAGTGACAGTTGGGAGCCCTCTGCCAGTGTGCCTTTAGGAGAATGATCTCATTATTCAGCATCCCAAGTTGTCAGTTCTAGCCCTGGCTGTGCTGATTCCAAAATTTGACATGGACATCCACCTTTGTGTGTCTCATTTCACTGATGGTCAGTGGAGACAGAAGCACCTGCCTTACCTACCTGGAGAGTGGGGCAGGCATCTAACCGAGGATTATTCCAACAGACTTGGGGGGGGGGTAATGAAGGAGAGAGAAAGGTGAGCAAGGCACGGCCCCTGCTGTCCATGGAAACCAACAAGTAAATGACTAACTCGGGCGTGTGGATAAAAGGAGTTTGAAACTTTGCAGTGCTTTGTATGAGTAGTTATTGCTGTTGAGCCCTTGTGGAGTGACCATAGCTCGGGAGGCAGTGCCAGTCTGGGAATCTTAGGAGCTGACTTAGTCCACGTCATGAGTCCCAGTAGAAAACATCTGCACTAGGCACCGAGAACAAGCTCACAGTTCATCTCACGGTCGTTTCTGGAATTGTAGACAAGGTGCCTAGGTAGAAATGGCTATTAAGGACCGATGTCAAGAAAAACAAATCCATTTAGTCGGAGTTTCCCCAAACTGTGTTCCGTACTCATTTTGGAGATGTTAGTAAGTGTGGTAAAAAAAAAAAAAAAGACATATTGTGGGTTCAAATAAGTTTGGAAGATGCTGGGTATACTACCTGCCCCTTGACAATGCGTAATGCATGTTAACAGATTAAAGACCCCCTAAACTGAGAAGTTTTGCATTAAATAAATCTGTTAATTTTAATTTAAATTTGTGCATCTATGACTTTTTAGGGTCCCATTTTATAATTCCTGGTTGCCAAGTGTTCTTCAAGGCACCGGTTTGGGAAATGCTGAGAGCTAAAGGTGTGGCAAACATCACAGGTGATTGCGAGAGGAACCAGGTGAAAGACTACAGGTGCATTGACCCAAATCTACTTCCAGGAGTAGAAAACAAAAGCAATCCAAAACTTACGATCTATAGATGGAATCAGAAAATCAAAACACGAGGGGCTCCTGGGTGGCACAGCGGTTAAGCATCTGCCTTTGGCTCAGGTGTGATCCCGGCGTTATGGGATCGAGCCCCACATCAGGGTCCTCCGCTATGAGCCTGCTTCTTCCTCTCCCACTCCCCCTGCTTGTGTTCCCTCTCTCAATGGCTGTCTCTATCTCTGTCAAATAAATAAATAAAATCTTTAAAAAAAGAAAAAAAGAAAATCAAAACACGAATATGAGTGCTTACTCATCATTATTATTATTATTTATGGTTTTATTTATGGTTTTATTATTTATGGTTTATGCAGGGGTGCAAATGTGCCGATTCATCAGTTTACCTTTCTTATTAACTCCCCTGAATATTTCTTATTTAAAACTACCATGTTATTTTAGATCTAGATTTGAATCTTGAATGTTACTTTTATAAATTTGGGTGAGTCTCGTGACCCATTTACCGTGAATGAAGATAAAACCTGGCTGACAGGGCTGTTGCGAAGAGGGAAGATAATTGCATTGTGCTTGGCATACGGTAAATACTCTGTAGATGGTTCCTCTCCTCTGCCCTACAAACTATTACTAAAAACAACCCTAGCAGCTCTCCGTGAAGTCTGTGTGTTTTGAAATGCAGTGATTACTCAGTGCACGAGGCCGCTACAGAACTGAGGAAAAATGTGTTTCATGCTTATTCATCTTGTATAGTCAAAGAAGAAAAACCTAAAATGGATTTCTTGAATTCTGGTGCCACTTCCTTCTTAACCCCAAGACAGGAGACTGGGCCTGAGTGTGAATCCATCACAGAAAGCTGAGGTGGCACGGTTGTCACTGTGATTGTGGCAAGCCAGGAGCTGGGGATAGTCCCTCTTCTGGCTGCGGCTGACTAGGGCCAGGACTGATGTCACCCAACAAGCTCACTTCCTTTGCCCAATTTTTCTTCTTACATGTGTGCTTAAATAATTTGAGAGGGAAAGTTTCTGCCAAAAAAACCCAGAGGGAAGTGGCACTTATTTTTATACCCCTGGTGTCTTAAAGCCTGGGACTTTCCTTTCTATAGTATTTTCACTTTGAAGAAGTTAGGACCATCCATCAATCCATTAGCAATATCCGACATCAACACTGACTAAACCCCCGCTGTGTACCAGTCTCTCGGGAACCTGCCTCATGGAACGTAATGACCAGAAGGGAATAGCATTAGGGTGTAAATCACCCGATGGAGGGCCCCATGTAGCTGTGTGTAGGCTGTCACCAGAGATAATGTTCTAGGTCACCAGCAGTCTGTCATAAGGCATGACTAAATTGTAGCCGTCATTTGAAAGTTTCAGGATCCACTTTCAAGAGAAGGAACGAATAAATATTGAGTTCCTGTTAACCATTTGAGGACACTTAGCCTTTTTGTCTTTATTCACCAGTCAGTCCTGGGTTTGAGACCCTCTGATACGAATGAAGCCATCTTTGCTTCTAAACAGGTGGAATTATTGGCTGGGACATACTTCTACTGTTTGACACGAAGACACAGACACCTAACCTAATTCACCTTTGTTTGACAGGACCGAAAGCCTTCATGGATACATTTGGTACAAAACAGTGCAAGTAGCAGGGCTTCTGATCCAATATGTGGAAGAACTCATGTACTGGGCACACTTTTCTGAATCATTCTCTGATTAAAATGTAGGAAGAACAGACCTCAAGAAACTAGAAAAGAAGGCACACAGGTGAAACTAGCAAAGGAAGGTTAGCTTATGAGAGCTAGGCCCTGTGGTCAGAGTTCAACTACATGTCACATTTAATCTTCCCCAAAGTCCTATAAAATAGTTTCCTTTTCCCAAATGGATCTGAATAAGGAGACAAAAATGATTTCCACATCATTAATTGCTGAAAACGGCCACCCTGATATTAGGTAGCAGCAGATAATGGTCTTTAGCACTAGAAGGTAATGAATAAGAACGTCAGGGGGCTCTGCGCTTTCCCAACCAGGTGGAACACTACCCATAATCCTAATGCTACCATGATCTTAATCCGAACATTAACCTAAATTTAACGCTAACACTAATGATGACCTTAAACTAACTCTAACCCTGACCCTAACTCTAATCCTAACGAGAATTAACCCTAAGGCATAAACTCAAACCATAACCCTAGCCCTAAACGCTAAACCTGCAGCTACCCCTACCCCTACCCTTACCCTTACGCCTACCCGAAACTCCAACTCTAATCCTACCCCTAACCCAAACCCTGAACCTAAGCTTCCCAAACCCTAATCCTAACTCTAAACCCTAATCCTAACCCTATATCTAATCCCTAACCCTAACCCCTAACCCTAACCCTAACCCTAACCCTAACCCTATCAGATAAACCACTGGCAATCATCATGAGACATCAGCTTCCTCAGCCCCCGAATGGGAATAACAATGATACTAAAATGGAAATAGTAACAGGAGGGGTCCAAGCTTAGGTTTTGGTTTTAGGTTTAGAGTTTAGGTATTTGAATCCAGGGTCTACCACTTACAAGTTGTGTGACCTTGGGGAAGTTACTTAAATTCTTTGGGCTTCAATTTCCTTATCGGACACTGAAGAAAACAATAGTACCTCCCTCAGAGTATTTTTGCAAGGATTGAATTGATGAATAAATGTATGCAGGTAAACACTGAGCATAGTGATTCGAAGGTTGTTAAGGACTCAGTCAAAGTTAGCCACTGTGATGACCCACACTGACTAACTCACACTGTTGTCACTCTGGAAGCTTAAAAGCAATAACAAGTATACAAAGGTGTTTTGTCAACTGTAAAGTTTACCCTGTCATGTTACGTATCGTTAGCCGTGGTAATAGTTGTGGTCGTAGTGTGCTTACTATTAATACTTTTCTTTGCAGTTATGCTCCAAGAAAGACCAAATGAGTCAGCTACTCCTTACCTTGGAATATAAAGATGTCAACCAACTATCTCTGGATATCAGGAGCAAACATTACACTGCACCAGATAAGATCCAATTCACCTGGAGTGGCCATTACAGGAGAAATGAACGTTGAAGAAGAAGATGTTGGCTCTAATCCATAACATAGTTGATCTTCTCCCCCAGCCACTACTGGCACCACCTAGCATTCGTTCCTCAACCAAGGATTCATTCCAATCAATTCAGCTGGAAAAGTGTGCCAAAGAACAACCTGGACATAGAGAAGAGAACAATCCAGCATGATGGCGTATGTGTGAGACATCACAGAAGCTCCAGGTCCACAGCTGTCCCCTCTAGAACTACATCAGTATGCCCAGCTCTCCAAAAGCTGGTTCAAATCCTTTGCAAGGAAATCAAACAGGCTGATACCTTTCCAGAATGGGTATGGCAAATTGCTGCCCGTATGCTGATACTCCCCTCTCCCACTCCCACGGCAGACCTCCCTAACTGATGGTCTCATTCTTTCCTGCTGAGCCCGGGTAGAACTTGAGAATCCCTCCCAGCAGAGCACACCAGGCATATGGTGCAGAAAGACTGGAGTTTTCATGCAGGGTGAAATCCAGTGGTAATCTCACTTTATAATAGTCCCCCGCACCAGCTCCCTGTGTGGTGAGGACATAGGTATTTGTCCTCATCTTGGCCAATGGGACACATTGTGTGTATCCCTCTCTTTTGATCATATAAGTAGATACATCTCTACATCTTAGTGTGTAAAAAAAAAATGACAAGAATGTGTTTTCCTTTTATACGTTTGGATTTCCATGGTGAGGGAGGTATAAAATTCAATTAATTGTTAAAATAATCCTCCCCAAACACACATGAAATAATATTTTCTACTTCCTGGAAGGAAACAAGAGCTTAGCTCGTCTCTCCTCTGTGGTTGCTCAGAAGGTCCACAGTGACCCAGTTACCATGGTGAGAGCTTCCTTTTCAAAGCACAGTGGAGAGGCAGCCAGCTAAGAATGTGTTCAACAGTCATGTGATCCTTTCCTGCTTCCACAGCCACCAATTTCATTGTAAGCTCTATGCATTCTTGCCTCCTCCCTCTATACAACCGTATGCTACAGAGGTTCCCCACCCTTGGTGTGGGGCCAGCTGAGGTTCTGGGAGCAGCCGCTTTTCTCCTGGTCCTATTTTGAGTTCTCTGAGAGGTGAGGCTTTGGGTGAAGCCCAAGGCATGGGCGGGATGATGTGAGAGCCAAGAGCAAAACCAAGCTTCTTCCCCTTCTTCAGACTGTTATGCTAGTCAAGCCTCAGTGGTAGACCAATGCCTGACATGAGCCTTTTGGTCAAGGTAGTGGTTGCTAGACAGAAACTACCACTACAGGCTTACTTGCCGCAAATCCTAATTTCTTACTACTCTCCCCATCTCTGACCTCTTTTTTCTTCAGCTAATCAATGCTAATAATAATAGTAGCCACTTTCTTATTAAGCACATACTATCAGCCTTACTATAGGCTAGATGCTTTATATACATTATTTAATTTAATCCTTTGATCTCTGGAAGGTCTTTTTTAAAAGATTTATTTATTTATTTATTTATTTATTTATTTATTTATTTATTTAAGAGAGAGAGAAAAAGACCACACACAAGCAGGGGAAAGAGGAGGGGCTGAGGGAGAGGGCGAGAGAATCTCAAGTAGACTCCCCATGGAGCGTGGAGCCTGAGGTGGGGCTCGATTTCATGTCTCTGAGATCATGACCTGAGCAGAAATCAAAAGCCAGACACTTAAGCAACTGAGCCACCCAGGTGTCCCTCTGCAAGGTATTTTTAATCCCCATTTTACAGACCAGAAAACTGAGATGCAGGGAGGTTAAGAAACACACCAGTTCACTTCCAGAGGTTGACGGTATTAGTTATCTTTTCATATGCCCACATTTAATCTCCCAGACAGACTCGTTGAAGACAGGCATCAAGTAATATTGATCTTTCTAGAACCCACGGTGTTAGAAGTAATGCATTTTGGTCAACTGCTCTGTCTTTTAATACATCCTAGTGTAGGGGCATGAGAAAAATTGGCTTTATGAGGGGGTTAGCCAATGACGCACTGGGAAATGTAAAAACACCTGGCCCTTCTAGGGACAAAGACCTGATTTGTATTGTTTGCCTGTTTCTATTGGTCAGACAGTCTCACCATGGCTGATTTCAGGCTGTTAACGAGAAGGCACAGGAAGAGACAAGCAGAGCGGACTCGCAGGACGTGGCTCAGGCTAGCTCCAGCTCCTCATTGGCTTCTGGGGGTGCTTCTTGGAATGTTTGGGTGGCATTTTGGCTCTGTGATCCGCTAATGGCTTCTCAAAAGCATGATACTTTAGAAGGGGTTGGGGCTGGTGGGTAATTTCCTCAAATGTAACTCTAACGCAGAGGTTCATTCTAGGTGTGGTGGGGCCCACGTAACACCGGACACAGGAGCTCATGCCAGTCCCAAGGAGCGCACACGCACTTAGCATGGAGTTATGTTTAGACAGAGGGAAGCTATGTGACCCGTGGTAACCCTTCTTCATAAAAGGAAACGACTAAAGCAAAGCCTTTCTGTTGTGACTTAGAGTAACAAGGTGAAGAATTTCTTCCAAGAATGATTAACCCCAAAGATATGCAAAAAACGTCTGGCCAAACACAAAGTTTAATGATATAATATTCTTCTTGCCAGCCAGCAGGTCTTTTCGTCATTACCTATGTCTGAGATACTCTTATTTAAACAAAAACCAAAAACCTCTTGTTTAAGCCCTCATCAA
This sequence comes from Ursus maritimus, assembly GCF_017311325.1. NCBI lineage: Eukaryota > Metazoa > Chordata > Mammalia > Carnivora > Ursidae > Ursus > Ursus maritimus. The sequence goes on from NW_024425564.1 coordinate 15,510,233, forward strand.
ACTTACCACCAGGAGGAACATGTTTTAAAATGCTTACAATAAGAGATGATGGATTGTGTGTTTCTGAAATAATTGTATATAGAACAATAAAGAAACATGTAGATGCGTTGTTAAAAGAGAAACAGGTTTCTAATTTTTAGTAAATCTAAAAAGAGCTCTAAATCTTGTATCTTGTTAGTAAAATTGAAAACAATACTTGACAGCTCAGTAAAAGGATGCCATTGTAGGTATGGGTGCTTGGACTGGGGGATACATGCTTTCAATAAACTTTTACTGAATACTTCCTAGGGGCCAGACACTCTGTAAGGATGTGGGGATGTAAAGAAGAAAACAGACCACTGACCCCAGAAGGAGGTGGTTGGAGAATGCTTTCCAGGGGTTGGCAAACTATAGCCTAAGGGCCAAACCCAGCCCATGGCATGTGGGTGCCTGGAGGACAGCTACAGCCATTCACTGGCACCCTGTCTACGGCTTCCTCCTTCACAGCAGAAGTGTTGAGGAGTTAGGACAGAGACAGTATGTCTACAAAGCCTCAAATAGTTACTATCTGGCTCTCTACAGAGAAAGGGCCAGTCCCTGGTCTGGGAAGAGGTACTACAGGCCTAGACTAAGACACTGATAATAAAGATGAGGACAAGTCTGGGGAACCTTAGAAGGCTGTGTCTGTAGTGCAGAATGGGGGCTGGAGAAAGGGAGACAGGCCGGGGAGAGCATCTGCCTTACCCCTGGAGCCTGGCTAGAGGGACCTTTGCTTCCAGGCTGTCTCCTTCCCACTCCAGAGGCCCTGAGGACCCATGCCCAGCATTTCCTGGTGCCCAATAGGGCAAACTATTTATGTGTTTTTCAAGCGCACTCCTATATTAATGGGAATGACCTTTTGTTCTAGACAGTCTGGGACAATACACTTAAAACAGACACTTCTTTTTTGAATGAATAGTTCATTGAAATATTGTTCACTACTTGATCTAATGTTACCATAGAAATCAAAAAGACTTAAATAAATATAAGCCACTTAAATAAAATATAGCACTATTGAATATGGCAAGTTAAAATCTGTGTTTTTCATAATCGTTGCCATGACAATACTAATCCAAAATAAAACACTATCAGATAATTTAAACTTTAATTGATAAAACTTTAATAAAATAGTGGCAAGGTGACTTGAAGGTAAATCTTTGCTTTATTTCTTTATCTTACTTAGAGAATTAATGATATGTTCAAGGCAGATTAAGAAGTCTGCTATGGGGGCAAGGTCACCTTGAGGGAATCTTAACTGTCAGCCTCCCTCTTAACCCCCGTGGATCTGTGGGAATGCCTAACTCTTATAAATGTCATGGATCATGCCACGTTAGGGCCATCAGTGCAAAATAACCTTATGAATGACTATTCAACTCCACAAACATTACTGGGGCCTACTGGATATGAGGCATGGCTGTGCCCTGCTCTGGGGTGGCAGAAGGACCAGGAAGACCAGATGCTTACCCCTAAATGAGCTGTGAATCCAACTGGAAAGGACTGAGTGTCAGTGTGTGTCCAAATAAGGCGAATGTGATGTATTCTTAGTAGGGGTGAGGCCATCTTGTCATTGACAGCTACCGCTTGGAATTCCCATCACACGCCCCACGTTCTTCTGCCAACAGCACCACCTGCCTCCTGCCCCTGTCCTCCCGTGTCATTCAGTGGAAGCTGCCCAACACTGATCACCCTGGCCCTGGCCCAATCCAAGGCCTCATGCTCCTAGCCACAGTGAGGGGCCCAGGGTCCTTCCCGGGCTTGCCCCGCTGTTGCTGGGACAGCATAGCCCTTCCTCCCCGGGTGCAGAGTTGTGGGTACAGTCGGAACACGGTCCCCACGGGCTCCTCCCAAGGATGGAGTTTGGGACACTGACATTGAGGGTGCTCAGAGAGAAGCCAGGAGTGCTATGGACTCAGTCCAGTCTCTGCTCCCCAGCGTCTGCCCTTCCCACGGCTTACGTTTGAACCTGGTAAATTGCCCGGCTTTGTGTAAGTTAGTTTGAGTTAAGTTTCTAGCCCTTGCAAAAAATTCTAATAAAAATGTGACCAAGGAAGCAGAGGAGAAGGAGTGGTTGACTCTAGCTGGGGTGCCAGGGATGAGAACTTCCTGCCGAGACCTGGAGACTGAGTACGATTTCTATACAGGCAAAAGGCGAGGGAACGGCACGACAGGGGGCAGGTACTGAGCATGCAAAGATACAGCGGTCTGTGGATGGGGAGAGGCAGGGGGCATGCAGGGGTGGGGAGGTTCTTGCAGGGGTGGGGGCTGCAGAGAAGATCAGGAGAAAGAGAAACAACTCAAAGGCAGAGTGAGGCCAGAGTATCTGTGATGAGCTTTGAATGCTCAGATGTGAGGAGTTCCTAAAACCTGGTAAGGAGGGTCATCCTTTTAGCCTGTCCTTGAGCAGAAATTCCTTTCAAGCAAGTGGTGATCTGTAGGCCACGCTTACAGAGCTGAATGCCACGTGTGGCTGGTTTTTCCCTCATTACAGACCTCCCATTTCTTGGTCCCTCTGTAATCAGGGCTTGCTTACCTGTGCCTGATGACCAGTGTCACTGACAAGCTGTTTGGGAGAAGTAAGGCATTTAACATGCACTCTACTCTGAAATATGGTATTTTGGTTGGATTTTAATTTGCCTGTGGCTGCTGCTAAGGATTAAAATATATATACAGCATGGACCTGGCCTTTGGAATCTAGACGCTAAACTTGCAAAGTGCTGTTGTGTGTGCTGCTGACAAATGATGTAGTCCTTCCCTAAACGTGACGACTTCCCAGCTTCTTGCATGAGCTGGCTGTCTTTGTGGGAGCAGGAGGTCTTAGGTGAAAGGTCGTGCGTCGTTCTTGACGGTGGCTGCCAAGTCCCAGAGTCCTACAAATTACTGCAACAAAAAAATGAAAATAAGGAGCAAACGCAGGATCTCTTTGTACTATTTTTGCAACCTTCCGAGAGACTGTAATTGTTTCAAAATAAGTGTTTTTTAATTTTTATTTATTTTTTTATTTAAATTCAATTAGCCAACATATAGTACATCATTAGTTTCAGAGGTAGAGTTCAGTGATCCATCAGTTGCGTATAGCACCCAGTGCTCATCACATCACGTGCCCACCTTAATGCCCATCACCCAGTTTCCCCTTCCCCCCACCCCGTCCCCCTCCAGCAACCCTCAGTTTGTTTCCTCGAGTTAAGAGTCTCTCACGGTTTTTCTCCCTCTCTTATGACTTCACCCCACTCTTATGACTCCACTTCACACATGCGGAACGTAAGAAGTAGTGCAGAGAATCATAGGGGAAGGGAGGGAAAACTGAATGGGAAGTCATCCAAATAAATGTTTTTTAAATGCAGCAGCGTCTGTGGTTAAATACATCAGGAAATGCTAAGCATTGTATCCTTTTGTTGATTTTTAAAAGCACATGGTTTTCCAAAGGTTCTGAAAAGTCCTGCAAAATAACAAGATTCATTTGGGGGCTGGGGGTGACATAAGACTTAATTTCACATATAATAGATATTTATGACATGGTTTGAATTGTCTGTTTTCTTAAGGGGGCCCAAACCCAAAACAAAGTTTGGAGAGGCCACGGGTAGACATTAGAATTCACAAGGGCTCTGAGCTACCTCTGCTGAGAAGTATGTTTTGAGTCAGCCTCTCCTGCCAGGCAGAGCCCATCCACAGACTCAGACACCAAGCATCTTACTCATTACCCACACACCATCTGGGAGATCTGGAAAACCTGTGGCCTGCTGTAGCCTGTAGGGACATGAGTGGGAGTGAGCATGACATATGTATAAGACAGGGAGGGGACCAGAATGGCCAGAGCAGAGAGAGCAACACTCTGGAAAAGCAATGGGAACACAAATAAGACTGGCAAATAATGATGTGCCTAGACAGTGAGGTGTCGTAGGGGAATAAGATAGTGCTTGGCTTTAAGAAGCCTAACATCTCATTGATGGGGTGTATTAGGATGGATTAGACCAGGATGCTATTAACTCTATTACAAAGAAGAATCTGAGGGCCTTATTGGAGTCATAATATACCTCAAGGATTCAAAAAAATCATAATTGTGTGGGGGCAGAGCTATCTTGAAAGACACCTTGGAGGAAATTGTTTTGAGGATCTCGAAGAATGAGTAGAATTTCAAAGGTGATGTCCATTATTATATCAGTTAAGAGTGTTGCCAAATTGCAAGGAATGGAAAATCCAGCTGATAGAAGCTTAAGGGTTAAAGATGTTTCATTATCTTACGTGGAGTATGGAGGCTAAAGGATGAATCCCAAAAACATGCAAAGAGAAAAAAAGCCGCATCCTGAAGACCACAGTCTATGCAATTCCATTTATGTGACATTCTAGGAAAGGCAAAATTACAACAACAGAAAATGGAGCAGTGGTTGCCAGGGGCTGGAATAGGGGTAGGGGGTTGACTACAAAGAGGCACAAGGGAAATTTTGGGGGTGACGGAATGTTCTAGATCTTGACAGTGGAGGTGGTTCCACTACTGTCTACGTCTATCAAAACTCGTAGAACTGCACACTTAAAATGGGTTAAATTTTTTTGTGTATACCTCAGTAAATCTTATTTTAATTATAGCAGAATATATATTCATTGCAGAAAACTTGGAAAACACAAAACACCCAAAGAAAAATATTAGAGTCACTCAGAGTACCGAGGCATATCCTTTCGGATTTAATAGAACTGGGATTACACTGTCAGGGTTTTATTAGTCTTTTTCTAAAACTTAAATTTTGATGCCTTAGCAGTGTTCCCACATATGGAGACACGAGAAGTCTCACTCAACAGTTTGCATTCACTTTTTTTAGGTAGCTCCATGCCCCGCGTGGAGCCCAAAGCAGGGCCAGAACTCACAACCCGGAGATCAAGACTGGAGCTGAGATCAAGAGTCAGACTCCTAACACACGGAACCATCCAGGTGCCCCTCATTCTTTTCTGATCTGCTGAATCAGTACCCTTATACAGACCCGGAATATTCCCTTTGGTATGTCTGGTGCAAACGTATGCACAGTTTTAACACTTTCTTTTTTTTTAAGATTTTATTTTGAGAGAGAGAGAGAGAGCATGAGCAGGGAGAGGGAGAATCTGAAGCAGGCTCTGCACTGAGCGTGGAGCCTGACACCGGGCTCGATCTCATGTCCAGGAGATCATGACCTGAGCTGAAACCAAGAGTCGGATGCTTAACAACTGAGCCACCCAGGCGCCCCCATTTTCAGCACTCCAGACATGGACTTAGTGACATATTCTTTTGATTATCCTCAAGGACGACAAATCATCAGTAGATTGTATTTTTAAGTAATTGAAACTCACATGGTGCTATGTCTCCAGAATGAGACAGAGAAGCTGAAGAATGTGATGTAAGTATCATGACCAAACTTCCTGAAAGTTCCATAAACTGCTTCTAAAAGCAGCTTCAGAAGGAGGGGGCTCCAGGGTTGCTCTGAGCAATCCACGGCCTAAGTGCACAGCCTCACCAGACAGCCTTTTTAAAGAACACTTCTCACGCAGGTAGAGAAATTCCACACGTTTGCTGCTTTGCCAATATATCAGTATTACAACTTCGAACTTGCATCTCGGATACGTGCGTCCCTATATATTGTACAAGGCTGACTTCCTTATATGTATATGGGATGTTTATTTACATAACTACCACAACGACTTGGCATGGTGGGGAAGAAGGTGCAGAATTTTCTGGATTCACTACTACACTCTCGTTACAACTCAGTGCCAGGGCATAGAACCCAGGCCTGCGGGAACTGCTCCTCTCGGCCATGAATTGTTGGGCCTCCCAGGCTTTGTGTCGTCACTACCTGGGATGAGTCATCTGGAGGTTTACACCGCTGAGGGTCTGCCCTCAGGTGAGCTGTTCCGGCACAGGGCTGCCTCCTCCCAGATGCCTGTATTCGTTGGAAGGGCGTCAGTCATGCTGGAGGAGAGGCCCTCCCTACTTCTGTGTGACCTCCTCTTAATGACACCTGCCAAGACCCCATCTCCAAATAAGTTCACACTCCTGGGTACCCGGATTAAGGCTGTAGTCCATCTTTTGGGGGGACACAATTGAACCCACTATGACTTTGCTTTCTTTGTCCTGCTTATGCCAATTTTTAACAATTTCTGTGAAAATTTTATTGTAAACACACATCAAGTATCAACCTCCCGATTGATTATCTAATCATCCGTTCTCAACTGGGGGCAATTTTTCCCCTCAGGAGCGGTTGACAATATCTGGAGACATTTCTGGTCATCATGAGTGGGGAGGGATCTAGTGGGCGGAGGCCAGGGAGGATGACAGACACCCCACCGAGCACAGGACAGCCCCCAACGAGCACGTGTGGAGGCCAGAAGGTCAATCCTGCCAAAGCCGGAAAGCATCTAAAACAATCCTCCCATGTTGGTTAGGACTTCAACATACCTCATAGGGACACACCTTTCAATCCATAACATCTCCCATGTTCTATCATTTTGGCTTTAACCGCAAGACTGACGTCTGAGTCATTGTCATGAAGACGGACGGTTCCTCAAACACAAGTCAGGTTTTACTTTGGAAATGGGTAAGAACCAGATGTAATAGGGAATGAGACAGCTGTATTTTAACTTGCGGCTCTTACTCACGGACACCTATCAATACCTGTGTCAATCAACCCCCAGCAGTGCTGAGAGCAGATGCCAGAGAAAGACATGGTACCAGCTCACGTCGTATTGGAAATGCCACTTCATTTGGAATAAGGCCACATTCTGAAATTGGGGATGATGTCCGTTCAGCACAGTATCGCCAGCACTCCGAATGGTGAGGGGTACATCGCAGGTGTTCAGTAAATACTTGTGTGGTGACATGTAATGTCTCAGGGAGGAGTTTTGAGGAAAATCCTTACCTCAGGGGCCTCACCCTTTATTACTCAAAACACTTTGAAATGACTCCAACTCCATTTCCTGAATGTCCTAGGAATCATGTTTATAAGTTTGAATTGCTGTGTGTGCAAATTTATAGAGCAGAAATGTGTGTGTGTGTGTGTATGTGAAAAAGTATAAAGTAGAACCCATATAAACACACACAATAATCACGTGGTGCTCAACTTTCTAAACGACCTAAGGTAACAGTGAAGAGAACAGAACTGCCAATGTGACGTCTAAGCTGACGCCTGAGGTAGTTCCCAGAAGAAAACTGTGAAGTAAGAAAGAGCAAGCTGTGAAGACAGGACCTGGGTGCGGAGAAGGTGGCTGAGGAGGCCCCGTACGTGTGCGTGGCTCCCGCCTGACTGACCGGGAAACGGGCCTAGCAGCTGGAGCCAGGGGGCGTGCTCCTGGCCAGCACCAGCGCCTTCCAAGCACCGTGTGGGCATGGGGCCCCTCCTCACCCGCACCCCGTCTGGGTTCTGGTTCTGGGAGGCCAGACCCTCTGCTGGCAAGGAGCTCCACAGAGGGTCCTTTGCCCACCCCGAGGAAGCCAGCTGGCACCTTCGCTCGTTCCCTGCCCGTCTCCTTAATGCTCTTTAACTCAAAAGGCACCACGGGGAGAAGGTAAGGGCAATACGAGAGACTCGGAGAACCCCAGAGCCTTTGCCTTTGTTTCCAGTAGTCCTGGACTCGCCTTGGGGAAATCGGTCTGCCACGAAGTCCACCCCATAGAAAGAACTTTGCCACTGATGTGTGGGACAAGACCTCTAACCCCAAGTCAACATTTTAACAGTAGGGTTTTTAAAGCAAGGATAGGACTCCCCTTGGCAAAATGTGCAGGAGACAGTCCTTGCCTATCATGTCCCATTTCAGGGGCCCCGCTTGTCCCCACTTGCCCTAATGCACCCTGTGCTCATACCCAGCAAATAGCCGCTCTCACGCTGTCCTGTCCCCTTCTGCCACGGAGTGTCTTGTTCAAGAGTTTAACCCAAAGCCGACCTCCCGGGAGTGCCGGTGGAGTCTGCCCTGGGGACGAGGCTGATGAATGACTGTTGGTGGGGCACACTTCCTTCTGTCCCACTGCAGCCTCCCCCCAGGCCAGGACTCCCAGTCCTCAGCCCTCACCCCCGAGGGAAATCCCACTGCACTGGGGCTTCCAAACCCCTCCTTAGACTCAGGAGGGCTCCAGGGACAGAGGAGCTGAGGCATAGAGCTTTGCTACGAATAGTAAGGACAGCAAATGTAACTCTAATTACGTGCCAGTCACTGTTCTAAGGGCTTTACCTCTAGGGGTCCGTGTAATCCTCCCAATGCCCTATCAGACGTATGCCCCCACCTCACAGGGCATGGAACTGCGGCAGATGCCGCTGACGCCCTGTGACAAGCTGCGAAGGTACAGATGGATTACACACGCGCTTGTGGACTTGCTTGGACGGTTAATCGCTCACCAGTGACGCCGCTATCTCCAGCCATTACTTCCTCACAGACCTTTAAACACGATCCACTTCAGGACTTCCTCTCCACATTCTACTAGTGAGGTTTCCGGCTCTGCAGGGCCTTGGTAGGGAAGAGCTCCCTCCGGCCCTTCAGATCCCACCCCACAGGTGCTGCTGCCTTCCCCTCTTCCCTCCCCCACGCCAGGACACGCTTTCATAAGAGAAAAAATACTCGAGGGACATCTGGGTGGCTCAGTCTATTAAGCATCTGCCTTTAGCTCAGGTCATGATCCCAGGGTCCTTGGATCGAACCCCGCATCGGGCTCCTTGCTCAGCAGGGAGCCTGCTTCTCCCTCTCCCTCTGTCTGCTGTTCCCCCTGCTTGTGCTAACCCCCTTCCTCTCTCTAAAAAATAAATAAATAAAATCTTAAAAAAAAAATACTTGGATGTCTTTCTCGCTCAGATACATTTTTGTGAGAGCAGATCTTTCTTAAAAGAGGAATTACCATAAAGAATATCCTTAGTTTGCCCAAATTCCGATGAAGTTGGGGTTACTCCATTGTTTTACAATAATAGGAGTCTGGAAACTAGGTCGTGATCCGTAAAAGAACAGCAGGCAGAGTCCCAGGTGCGCAGGGAGCGCAGAGATGGAAGAAACCGGATTGCAGACAGTAGCAGGAGCGGCCGAGAGGAGGGCGTCCTGAGTCTAGGAATTCCCGAAACGGTGAGGTAGTTTCACAGGAGCCAGTGAGGGTAGATTGGCTCGGTCAGGTTTCCTTAACGTTGTCTTTCTGTGTCAGAGAGTAGGATCCACTATTTTGAAGGAAGGAATAAAATGGCACTTGGCATTAGGGGACCCAGATTTCTTTACGGTAAAAGGAGGATCGTGCCACCCCTGGGGCTGTTCAGTCCTAAATCTGTGAGTCAGAGGAGTTTGTCAGTGAGCGGAAACATCAGGATCGAGCCACATGCTTAACGCATTTGAATAGTGCTTCGAGAAGGTACTGGTTGCCTATTATGGCTGCAAAGTCAAAACACAGCTCCCAAGGAGAGAGAATTTAGTGCAGTCATGGGAAAGACACAGAGCCCTTTGTAGAATGGGCGGTGCCTTGAGGAGGCCCTCTGGGCCGCTCTGGAAGGAGCAGCGTCGTGCTATCTGGACCGGCCAGAACGGATCTGTGAAGTATTTGGGCGTGTGCATGTGCTCAGGCTTGCCCCTAGTTGCTCGATCTCGTGCTTGTTTGTTTTTCCCAAATCTGTGGCCCGCGGGTCAGTTGCCCGATGAGCCCGAGTGGTCAGCCGACGATTTGCTGCATCTGGGTCCTGGGGGCTCCCGAGGTGCTGGGCAGGGGCACGGATGCTGGTGACTAAGCAGGGGAGACTGTGTCGAGCTGGGCGTGCCTCTCTGGGCAGGTGTGGATGGAAGGACTCGGATGTTCTGTCTGCAATGCGAGACTGTTCTCAGCCCACAGAAAAGTGGGTCCCCCTAAGGTCTGCTCAGCAGGCAGACTCTGGCGTGGGGAGAGCTGGGGAGGAATGTTCTATAGCAGCACAGAAAGAGCGCTTTCAGGCTCTCCAGGCTGCACAGCATGGCCACAGGGACACAAGCGTGTCTAGACCGTCACCTAGACTGTCTAGCCGGTTTCTCTGCATGCTGAGTACCTGTTCTAAACCGGGTTCCAGAGCACTGCACCGGGCCATGTAGACAAAGCCCCGGAAATCCTCCCTGAGTCTGAGCATCCTGCCTGCATGTGGCCAATTCGCCTAACTCTGCACCCCCTTGTGTCTCTCAGCTCCCCCACCCCCACCCCCCGCCCAGGGCTGCTGGGCCCTGCAGGTTCTGAGGCTGCACTCTTGACCTCAGCCTCCGGATTTCAGGAGTCATAGGCCAGGAGCTTGGGGACTCGGGCCCAGGGTTGCCCCGCTTCTGCTTCCATTCAGAACCTGGGCCCTGATTGTAGTGGCCCAATCTTGCCTTGTCTCTTGTGCCAAAGTTCCCAGTTACATGACTGAGCCCTGATGAAGTTTGCCCCTACCTGAGATCCCAGCATGAGAACTTTGTTCCCCTGTTCTTGTCCTGCTTCCTGGGACCAGCTCTGCCACGGCCACTGTTTCCTGCGCCATTTGTCACCCCCTGGTTGCTCGATCTGCTCCCCTGTTCCCTTCTTGGCTGGTGTGGACATTGCCCACTCACTGTCCCTGGCTGTTCTCCTGAATCCTGCCCCAGCTCCACTCATCATCTGCCCTTCTGGCTTCTGCCATGCTCCAGGGGGCCAGACTTGTCACGTGTCGTGCTGGTCTGCCATCACCCCCCTCCCTGTGGCCCTGGCTGGGGCTGTCTACACTGCGGCCCCCACAGCAGGTCATGGTCTACACCGTATGCGTGAGTCTTCAACTCAGCTCCTTCCTGGGTTCCCCCGCAGGCCAAGCAGGGACCTGAGGATTTCTTGCACCTGAGACAGGAGCTGAAGGGGGCAGATAGGCCACTAACCTCTGGTGCTCTTACTGTGACACGGGCCTTAGGCAGGGCAGTCTCCTCAGGATCTCAGGCTGGAGATGGCTGAACTGAGTCCCTCCGCCCAGTCCTGCCTCCACCAGCCATCCAGTGCACCTGCCCACTTACGCAAGATCTGCCCGCTCTCCCGCTTCTGCCGCCGTCCCTCCCCACAGGAGCAGACGGGGCTCTGCCTCGCGTGACACTGCTCACGGTAGGCAGACGAGTCTGCACGAAGAGCACGGGCCCTGCAGCCCGACGTCCTGGGGCCGGGATCCAATGCCTGCTGCGTCCCTGCCGCCTGAGCTAGCCGGTCTGCTCAACTACTCTCTCCTGCAGGTGGTGGTTCGTTTGGTTTCTTTGTCTGCAAAATAAGGGTAAGAACAGCACTTCATAGGGTTATAAGGAAGATTTAATGTGTTACCACTGGTTCATCACTTAGAGTCATATTGGTACAAAGTCGCCAACAGGATACTCCCCCCTCCAAAAAGAAACTTCATGAAAACACTTTGTCGCAAAGAAGCTTAGTTTTCAAGACCTTGTCTTGCCGGCCACAACATCCTACCGTGGCCAGAGAACGTGAAGAGTAACGTGTCCTTCCTTGCTGTTCCCTTGCCTTACCAGTCGGAAACCCACCCCCTGGGCCCCTCAACAGCTCCCCACACCCCAGCAATCATCTGGAGAACAAAATGCCATTTCAGAAAGACTTCCCCGTTGGACGCACCTTGAAATGAGGTTTTCCACAGAGTAGCTTCAGGTCATTACTGAAGACAGAGGCAGTGGTTCACTTTTGAACAGAACTGCCAACATTTGGGCCTCAGGCTCTCGATGGAAATCCTTGTTGGTGTTTCCAGATGGCTTGTGCTCTTCGCTTTTCTTCCTTGCCCAGAGAGTGCCTCCCTTTACATACATCTGATGAGTGGTTATTGAAGCAGAAGAGCTTCGTTTCTGTTTCCGGTGGGTCCGGGATGGGGTCTGAGTGTCAGCGTGCTCCCCGGCACGCTCCCGGTGACGCCCATGCCGCTGGCCCATCCGTCCCGCTTCCAGATGGAGGCAAGAAGCCCCAGGGGACAGAGGCTTCCCCACAGATTTCACACCCCGTCTCTGGCCTCTCTGCTCGGGAGGCACTATTCCTACTGAGTCAGCATGTCCTGAATTATAATGGACCCCTTTTAAAGGAAAACCCCCCTGTACTTATGGTCTCAAGAATGTGCCTTACTCTCTATAGACTATAGACTTTTAGCCTATTCTAAAGTCTTAATCTATAAAAATGTCTTTCAACTGCTAATTATTATCTCAAGGGAAAAGTTCTTTTTTAAAAACTGGTAAGATGTTTTTTATTATCAGTGAAACAAAAGCACAAAATTAAAAATTCTCACAGAAGAATGATATCAATTTCTATACAAACACAGAACAGTCTCCAAGATATCTTTTTAAGAGATATAGGAAAATATAGTATGCTCCATTTATGTTTTTAAACACTCAAACTCAGGATGCCTGGGTGGCTCAGTTGGTCAAGCATCTGCCTTTGGCTCAAGTCATGATCCCAGGGTCCTGGGATCGAGTCCTGCATCAGGCTCCCTGCTCATCGGGGAGACTGCTTCTCCCTCTGCCTCTGTCCCTCCCCCTACTTTGTGCTCTCTCTCTCTCTCTGACAAATAAATAAATAAATAAAAATCCTAAAAAAAAAAAAAAACCGACTCAAACTCATCTGTATATGTTTGGGAATATACAGGAAGGTGTGTGTGCCATAAAGAAAAGACCTAGGACAATGCACACAAGTTCCTACCAGTGATTATCTTTTGGGAGCAGAATGGGATTAACCAATGATTAAAAGAGACTTTGGCTTTATCTGTAATATTTTTATTTTTTTTACAACGAGAATGTATTTGCTAATTATTTAAATAATTAAAATAAATAAAAATACTTAAAATAGCAAAAAAAAAATTTTCTCATAGAACTTGTATTCCCCCCATGTAAATTTGCAGGCCCCAGTTCAAAAACACTCCACTTCCCCCCACCCTGACTTCTCACTGGCTCAGCTCTCTTCTCTCCCTCCCCATCACCCCATGACACAGTGTGGTTTAGGAGAAAGAACAGGGGCTCTGGAGCCAGACAAACCCGGCTTTAATCCAAGGGAAGTCAGTTTACCACTTACCGGCTAGGTGACCTTGGATAAGTTACTTAACCTCTCTGAGTTTAAACTCTTCACTGATCAAATGAAGATGATAGCTCTAGTACCATTCCATTTCTGACATTTCTGACCATTCATCTTCCCACATCCCACCCTAGTCTGGGCCAGGATTATCTATTATGAATTCTCCTGGAAGTCTTTCCTCCCCTTAGGGCACTCTCAGATTATAATTTCACATGCATTCATTGACCAGGTCCTCTCCCTCCACTGGACTATAAGCTCCTTGGAGTAGATTCCACTTAGCTTCTTGCTAACCACTGCTTTCTCCACAGCTAACATAGTAAAGGGCACCTAGTAGAGGCTCAATTGATGACCCATAATACATGAATGAATAATTACCTACTTTACCAGGTTATTAGGAAGGGTAATTGTGGTAGATTAAAGATAGCTGCAAATTTCTTGCCATTCTCCTCCCCTTGAACCTGCACCAGCCCCAATATTCACATCGGTCACTGTGATGAAGTGGACACGACACTGTAATTTCTGAGCTTGGACCGCCATAGATTTGCAGTTTCCACTTTTGTATACTTGGAATTCTTGGAACTCAGCACACCTGCTGTGAGAAGCACACGTGTGAAGAGGCCATGTGGAGGAGAGCTGAGAACCCAGTGGCTACAACTCTAGCTGAGCTCCCAACCAATAGCCACTGTCAACCTCAACCATGTGAGTGAGCCACCATGGACCCCCAGCACCAGGGGAGCCTCCAGATGTCTGCAGTCACAGCCAGCAAACCATACAGCAGGAGATCTACTCATTTGAGCACAGCGAACCTACAAAATAGTGATAGGTAATAAATAGGATTATTCTCAGTCATTAAGTTACACAACGACAGATAACTAGAACAGATGTAAAGACCTCGGCTTAGAGTGGAAGATCCAACAATTAATAGCAGTCTTTTTTCCTCTCCGACTACATGTTTCAATCTGAAAAACCTCCTCCCTGGTCTCACTTCCTGTCACTTCTTCTCCCCATTGTTCTCCTACCTGGCACCCTCCCTTAAGTCTTTTCCATCACTCATGGCCCAGTTGCAATCCCACCTCTGGCAACATGAAGCTTTCTCACCATCTCTCTGTGTGGATGGTTGGCTTTCTTTGGAGGAGTCACCCTGACATTGGTCAAGGCCCATAACCTCAAGGAGCACGGCCTACAGATCCCCTTACTTGTTAAATGTGACTGCTTTAAAGATATAACCTTTGTAAATTGTATGCACCTAACATGAGAACACCTAAATACATAAAACAGCTAATAACAAATAAAATCTATAATAACACAATAATATTAAGGGATTTTACCACACCACTTATATCATTGGTCAGATCATCCAAACAGAAAATCAAGAAGAAAAAAGTGGCTTTGAATGACACATTGGACCAGAAGGATTTAACAGATATATTCAGAACATTCTATTCTAAAACAGCAGAATACAATTCTTTTTAAGTGCACAAGGAATATTCTCCGGAATAGATCACATATTAGGCCACAAAACAAGTCTTGACAAATTCAAGAAGATCAAAGTTTTACTATGCGTCCTTTTGACCACAATGCTATGAAACTGGAAAGCAACCACAAGAAAAAATCTAGAAAGAGCACAAATACATGGATATTAAATAGCATACTACTAAACAGTGAATGGGTCAACAAAGAAATCAAAGAAGAAATAGAAAAATAACATGGAGACAAATGAAAGTGAAGATACATTAGTCAAAAATCTTGAGGATGTAGCAAAATTGTTCTAAGAGGGAAGCTTATAGCAACTCAGGCCTACCTCAAGAAGAAAAAAAAAGTCTCAAATAAACAATCTAACCATATACCTGAAGGAGCTAGCAAATGAACAGACAAAACTCCAAAACAACAGGAGGAAAGAAATTAAGATTAAGGCAGAAATAAATGGCATAGAAACAAAACCAAAACCAAACCAAAACAAAACAAAAACAAAAAAACCCATAAAACAGATCAATGAAACCAGGAGCTGGTTCTTTGAAAAGATAAACAAAATGGAAAAACCTTTAGCCAGACTCATCACCATCAACAACAACAACCAAACCAAACAAAAACAGGGAGAGAGAGAGAGAGAGAGAGAGAGAGAGAGAGAGAGAGGACTCAAGCAAAATCAGAAATGAAAGAGGAGAAATAATAACCAACACCACAGAATACAAAGGATTGTATGTGAATATTATGAAAAATTATTACCAACAAATTGGAAAACCTAGAAAAAATGGGTCAATTCCTAGGAACATATGACTTCCCAAGATGAATCAGGAAGAAATAGAAAATGTGAACAGACTGATTACCAGCCATGAAATTGAATCAGTAATCAAAAAACTCCCAAAAAATGAAAGTCCAGAACCAGACGGATTCACAGGCAAATTCTACCAAACATTTAAAGAAGAGTTAATACCTATTCTTCTCAAACTATTCCAAAAAAACAGAAGAGGAAAGAAAGCTTCCAAATTCATTCTATAAGGCGACCATTACTCTGATACCATGACCAGATAAAGACATCACCAAAAAAAGAGAACTACAAAGGCTAATCTCTCTGAGGAACATAGATACAAAATCCTCAACAAGATATTAGCAAACTGAATCCAACAATACATTTAAAAAATCATTCACCACGATCAAGTGGGGTTTATTCCCGTTATGCACATGTGGTTCAATATTTGCAAATCAATCAGCATGATATGTCACATCAATAAGAAAAAGGATAAGAACTATATGATCATTTTAACAGATGCAGATAAAGCATTTGACCAAGTACAACATCCATTCATGATAAAAACCCTCAACAAAGCAGGTTTAGAGGGAACATACCTCAACATCATAAAGGCCATATATGAAAAACCCACAGATAACATCACACTCAATGGGGAAAAACTGAACTCTTTTCCCTAAAGTCAGGAACAAGACAAAAATGTCCACTCTCGCCACTTTTATTCAACATAGTACTAGACATCCTAGCAACAGCAATCAGACAATAAAAGGCCTCAACATTAGTAAGGAAGAAGTGAAACTTTCACTTTTTGCAAATGACATGATACTATATATAGGAAACCCTAAAGACATTACCAAAAACTACTAGAACTGTTAAATAAATTCAGTCAGGATGCAAGGCACAAAATCAATGTACAGAAATCTATTGCATTTCTATACGCTATAATGTATATATATATACACATATATAAACTATAATGAAGCAGCAGAAAGAGAAATTAAGAAAACAATCCCATTTACGATTGCACCAAAGATAATAAAATACCTAGGAATAAACTTAACTAAGCAAGTAAAAGACCTGTCCTCCGAAAACTACAACATTGATGAAAGAAATTGAAGACAACACAAAGAAATAAAAAGACACTCCATGTTCATGGATTGGAAGAATAAGTATTGTTAAAATGTCTATAGTATCTAAAGAAATCTACACATTTAATGCAATCCCTATCAAAATACCAACAGCATTTTTCACAGAACTAGAACAAACAATCCTAAAATTTGTATGAAACTACAAAAACCCCTCATAGCCAAAGGAATCTTGAAAAAGAAAAACAAAACTGGAGGAATCGCTATCCCAGATTTCAAGTTATATTACAAAGCTGTTGTAATCAAAACAGTATGCTGCTGGCACAAAAATAGACACATAGATCAACAGAACAGAATAGAAAGCCCAAAAGTAAACCCACGGTTATATGGTCAATTAATCTTTGACAAGCAGGAAAATACACAATGGGAAAAAGACAGTCTCCTCAATAAATGGTGTTGAGAAAACTGGACGGCCACATGCAAAAGAATGAAACTGGACCACTGTCTTACACCACACACAAAACACACTCAAGACTGTTTAAGGACCTAGTGTGAGACCTGAAACCATAAAAATCCGAGAAAAGAGCACAGGCAGTAATGCCTCTGATATTGGCCATAACAGCATTTTTCTAGATATGTCTTCTGAGGCAAGGGAAACAAAAACAAAATTAAACTACTGGGACTACATCAAAATAAAAGCCATCTGCACAGCAAAGGAAACAATCAACCAAACTAAAAGGCAGCCTATGGAATGGGAGAAGTTATTTGCAAATGACATATCCAATAAAGGATCAGTAACCAAAATGTATCAAGAACTTACGAAACTCAACACCCAGAAAACAAATAATCCAGTTAAGAATTTGGCAGAAAGGGGCACCTGGGTGGCTCAGTTGGTTAAGCAACCAACTCTTGATTTCGACTCAGGTCATGGTCTCAGGGTCATGAGATCAAAGCCCACCTCTGGCTCTGCACTCAGCACGGAGTCTGCTTGTCCCTCTCCTTCTGTTTCTCCCCCACTGCACTCTCTCTCTCTCTAAAATAAATAAATAAAATTTTAAAAAGAAAAAAGAAATGGGCAGAAGGCATGAATAGATTTTTCTCCAAAGAAGACATCCAGATGGCCAACAGACACATGAAAAGATAGATGCTCAACATTACTCATCATCAGGGAAATGCAAATCGAACCACAATGAGATCTCACCTCACACCTGTCAGAATGGCTAAAATAAAAAATGTAAGAAACAACAAGTGTTGATGAGGATGTGGAGAAAAAGGAACCCTACTGCACTATTGGTTGGAATGTGTATATATACACAATGGATATTATGGATATTATTCAACCATAAAAAAGAATGAAATCTTGCCTTTGCAATAACGTGGATGGATCTAGAAGGTATAATGCTAAGCAAAATAAGTCGGAGACAGACAAATATCATATGATTTCACTCATATGTGGAATTTAAGAAATAAATCAACAAAGAAAAAGAGACAACCAAAAAGCAGGCTCTTAACTCTAGGGAACAAACAGAAAGCTCTCAGAGGGGATGTGGGTGGGGGGATGGGTGAAATAGGTGAAGGGGATTAAGAGCACAGCTATCATGATGAGCCCTGAGTAATACATAAATTGTTGAATCACTGTACTATACACCTGAAACTAATACAACCACTGTATGTCAACCACACTGGAATTAAAATTTTCTAAAAATGTGACAAATGTGACTGCTTTATTCCCAAGTATACGTACATCCTTGAGGGAAACGACCAGACCGCTCAACGTCTTCATGTGCTCTTAGCTGGTGCCCACAAGTACTTTGCCTGTTCCCTGGCAGCCTTTACCAGGGAAGGATTATCTGGCAACTGGAGGATGGTAGATGGTCATACTGAACTAAGTGGGCTTTGTTTCCCATCAGAAACCTGAGATCAGTGAGTCACTGACTAGTTTGCTTCCTATACCTGAACCTCTCACACTTTCCCCATTTACGCCTTGCTAGGAAGGATGAAGGAACCCTGAGCTCACATATCAGAAACACGCAGGGGGGGCGCCTGGGTGGCACAGCGGTTAAGCGCCTGCCTTCGGCTCAGGGCGTGATCCCGGCGTTATGGGATCAAGCCCCGCATCGGGCTCTTCCGCTATGAGCCTGCTTCTTCCTCTCCCACTCCCCTTGCTTGTGTTCCCTCTCTCACTGGCTGTCTCTATCTCTGTCGAATAAATAAATAAATAAAATCTTAAAAAAAAAAAAAACACGCAGGGTCTGGCTAAATCCACACACGGATTAAACTAGAGTAACCAGAGTGGTCTGCATCGTCCAGCGTTTTCCTCACACTGCTCTCGAATGGTAAGGAAGGTCATGCTCACTCCTGCCCTGTGTCGAGAGGCTGAAGGTTAAAGTCAACTGCCACAATTTTTCCTGAATAGGTGACATACACTTTTATTAGAATTTTCTGGTATTCTGTTTTGACGTAAAATTTGTGTAAATTTTGTGTAAATTTGATGTCACCAAATATCTTTATGAAAGTTCATGTTGGACAGTGGCCGTGGTGGCGGACGTCTCATGGAATCCAGGACTCCGCCTCGTCTTGTCAGTGCTGTGACCTATGTCCCCCGTCCCAGACTGCCCAGTGCTAGGCGGGAGCGCTCAGGCAGGTTCTAACACACCCAAGCTTCCCTGGCAGTTCTTTCCACCTCAAACATGCACCTTTCTTCCAAAAGTAACCAGTCCCTTGCCATATGTCAGACATGCTGGCTTTTGTGGATACAGAGAGGAAAGGATATCGTTTCTATCGCTAAGGAGCTTTAGTCTGGCCCTAAACAGTATGAAACAGGGGCAGTCTTCACCTCAGACTGCCAGGGCTGCGTGTCCAAGTGGTGCACACAGGACCATGAGGTCGAACCAGAGTCTCCCCTCGTTTACTTATAACTGACTCCAGGCTGGCCTAGTGCCCTCTCAGGAGCTGACGTCCCAGCCCAGATACTGAGAAGGCTGTGGCCAAGGTGGGGGTCATGGGGGAGGCAAGGAGCCTCTGCACCGGGGACCAGAGTGACTTGCAGGGACCATCCTGAGTCTTCACGTGTGCTCACTGAATTTAAACAGGGCCCCTCGCTGGGGCTGGTGAAGATGCCCAGCATTGCAGCTCGCCGTGGGCAGTCAGTAAACGCAGAACGTGGGGCGGACAGGCCTCTCCCTCGCCAGCAGGAGCGGGGCAGGCCAGCGTCCTCAGGAGGCCGAACTGCTGGTCCAGGAGCACTCTTTCTCCTCGCGGGTCCCACGCTTGTGTGTGGAGAGGCTTCGACCAGTGCCTGCCCCCCAGGACCGGGGCCTCACATTCCTGCCCTGATGGAAAGCTCCTTGCATAACACTGAAAATGGAGATTCTCTGATTTTCTACTTTTGTCTGTTACCGTTTCCTCTCTTATGGTTTCTGACTCAGTTACTTTTTGCCGTTATTTTATTATACATTTTTATGGGAAGTTGTCTCGGGCAGCAAATAAACAGCTAAACAGAGAAGGAGGGGGCTATGACAGCTACGCAGACAGACAGATATTGATAGATGCGTGGATGGATGGATGATAGCTGCCCGCTGCCATGCAGAGAAGAGGCAAGGGACGAGCAGAAGAAGACAAGAGGGAGACTCAACATGACAGCTCTGTGACCTTGTGTTCACCCCCAGCTCTGCCCGTCAGGAACTTTCCTGAGCACTGAGCTCTTGAAGGCAGCTGAAGCCGCCCACGGCTGCATGCCAGGGCTCAGCCTTCCCATTGCCGGCCATGCAGGCAGCCCAAAGCAAACAAGGAACCAGCCAAGGTGTCCTAAGTGCTCCTGGTTTTGGGACAGGCTCCCAGCAGCCCAACTGGTGGAGAGGGAGAGCTGGCAGATGTTATCACTAAAGCCGAAATCAAAAACTGAAGGTCCATTCTCCAGAACCACAGAATCTCCCAGCTGCGTGGTGACCAGGCCCAGGGAGGTGGTGTGATTTTGCCTGGGTCACGATACATGCTGCTATTTCATATTTCACTATGTTGGTCACACACATACACAAATCTGAGTGGTTTCCTGATGATGTCCTGAATTAGCAAGTACATCGTACAAGTGTGAGCCCTGGTTTGGGGTCTTGGACTAAAATTTTTTTCAAAGATTTTATTTATTTATTTGAGAGAAAGAGAGTGAGTAAGGGAACACAAGCATGGAGGAGCTGGAGAGGGAGAAGCAGGCTTCCCGCTGAGCAGGGAGCCCGACGTGGGGCTCGATTCCAGGACCCTGGGATCATGACCTGAGCCAAAGGCAGCCGCTTAACAACTGAGCCACCCAGGCACCCCTTGAACTAATGTTTTATTCTATGCTTAACAAATGCCTGTTGGGTGAAAGAGCGCCTGCATAAACCAATAATATACACACTTCTGTATTCCCAAATCCTGAACAAATTAGACTTTTGATATTATAAAGTCACAATAGAGTTGGTTTTAATATCTCAAAATCTGTGTTTTAATATTTTAGAACTTTCTGTATTGGTGTCCTGGCCTTTCTCACACGCCACCCCTTCCTCTCCTGAGGGGTCTCCTGTCCCCAGTCCTAAATCTCTATAGTCATAACATTTATTACCAAGCACTTGCTTAAAATTATTGACTTTCAGGGACTTCATGATTTGAAAGTTTTTGTCTTGGGTGACAAATTATATATATTAAGAAATAATTTCTTTTCCAAGATGTGGTGGGGTAAAAATGGCACCCAGATTCTTTCTCCATCCCTTGGATGGATGCATTGATTGTACCAATAAGATACAGTAATAAAGTGAACTTGTGAAATTTCCAGATAAAACCTCAAAAAGCCTTGTAGCTTCCACTCATAATGTCTTGGAATATTGCTGTCCCTATAAGCCCAGGCTCTCCTGCTGGAGAACCCGTGAACAGCCCCAGCTAACTAGCAGATGCAGGAGTGAGGCCATTTTCAACCAGCATGAGTGGACCCTCCCAATGTCTGCAACCATATGAGTGACCACAGACAAGATTAATAGAAGAACCCCCCAAACTCAGCTCAGACCAAATGGCAAAATCCTGAGCAAAGACACAACCGTTGCTTTATGGTACTAAATGTTGGGATGGTGTGTTATGCTGCAATACTAGATAATAGAGGAATTGTCACTGGAAGTGAGGTACCAGCGTAATAAAAACCCACAAGAATATCTTTGGGATGGTTTTGCAAGCAGAATTCAGAGTGAATATAGAAGGCCTAGGACTTACAAGGTTGGAAAATAAAACCCAGCCAACCAAGAGGGCACTGACTGAGAGCGGCCCGACACGGCCAAGCAGCAGGAGGTCTGCCTCAGAACGAGTGTACGGGTGTGACTTGGGGGTATCAGATTCATGGGAAGCCCACAGAGTCTTTAAGAGCGTTGTGCCAGCAGAAACTTGACCAGCTTAGACTAACAGCGGCTGAGTCGGGTTGGATGTGAGAGATTTCCAGACCCCCAAACTTCTATGGGCAGGAAGCCGCTGAGAGAGGGACTAAACGACCACCATGGACCTCTTTATGGAAAAGGAAGGACTTCTCGGCATGTTATAAGGAGTCCACAGGGCCGAGCCAAGGGCCCAGAGAGCAGTGGCCCTGAGAGTCAGTCCTGGGGAGCAGAACTAGGCCTCAATCATGGAAAATTCCAGACCCCCGTGCCCAGCTGGGCCTCAGAATTGCTGTGTGCACCTGACTGCCAGGTGTCCCAACCCTCCCACTTTTGATGGGAGGGCCCTGTTTGCCCCGTTATACGCTGGGAAGTGAGGAGCAGGCTTGCTTTTGAGCTGTTTTGGGAAATGCACCCGAGGAGCCGCCTCCAAGGAGCCTCACGTGTATCTGGGCCTGCTCCAGAGCGCGGCATGACGGCTTCTAAGCCCAGTGCCCTGTGGGGTGAGCCTTCGGGGACTCTCAGGCTGAGCGAGGGCTTCTCGTGTGTGTGGACAATGTAAATTATTACGGCCGAAGAGCCACATGGGGTGGATTAAAAATAGCCACAAGTTCTTTGCAGCTCCTCCCATCAAGAGGAGCTTGCATCCCCACCCCTTGAATCTGGCCTGGCCCTGCGACCTGCTTTAATAGAAAGTGCTGGAAGTGACACTACACACAACTTCGAGGAGAGGCTATAAGAGATCTTGCGCCTTGCACTCCTGCTCCCATGGAAACTGTTCCTGGAGCCACCACGTAGGAAGCCCGGGCTCACCTGGCCGCGTGGGGCAGAGCCAAGGCTCCCTGGGCAGCCCTGCAGCTGACTGCCAGACCCCAGGCCCTCGGAGACCACCCACCAGAGGGCCACAGCTGCAGGAACGACCCTGGGCGAGAGCATCAGAGAACCTCCCAGCCGATCTCAGCCCACATTGCTGAACCACAGGGTTCAAATAAATAGTGGAATTTGAGCAAATACATTGTGGTTTAAAAATTGTTGTTGTTTGAGAAACTAAAAAGTTATGATTTGAAGCTGCTGAATTATAGACTGCTCTGTTACATGACAAAAGATCATTAAGACACAAGAAAACAACCCTTGTTGTCACAATGGTAATCATAAAACACATAGAACCGGGATGCTGCTGTCAGCGCACATAGGATTTCGCTTAGGCCCTGTTCCTATTCCTGTGGATGCCCGAGACTCGGGGGAGCCCCAGAGGGGCTCATTCTGTTCCCTCAGATTCCAAGGTGTTGCTCATGGGGGCTTTAGGCACGTCCGTCTGCGGGTCTGGAAGCGTGGGCAGGCTGGGAGTGTCAAACTTTGAGGCATGCTGGAAGTTGCCGTCCGAAGCCATGCTTCTGGAACTCTAATGTCCAAGTGAGTCACCCAGCGACCTCGTTAAAATGCGGATTCCTCCTGAGAGTCTGCCTTTCTAGCAGGCCCCCAGGGGATGCCAGGGCGACACGTCCACAGCCAACGACCAGCAGTCTCAGCCCCACCGCGCGTTGCGTTAGAATCACCTGCGGACCTTCGCAAAATGCTGCTGTCTTGCTCCCCTCCCCGGAAATCCCGACTTAATTGGTCTGGGGTGTAGACTGGGATGGGATTTCTGAACATTCCTCGGTCATTCCAATGGGCAGCCTTTGTCCTGGCACTTTGGAAAGGGGGAGAGCTATCCTTGCAGTCAGGTGTGGCCACATCTGTGAGGACTGTGCCTGACCCCTCCCCTGCAAAGGAGCTCCATTCACCCCGTCAGTAGCTGGAACCATCCAGAAGGCTGCCAGAAGCAGTAGGCTGCGTGGTCAAACTATGTGCCCTAAGGGAAGTGGAGCTCAGGACTCAGAGCCCAGATGTGCATGCACAGCTGTGTGACCTCAGCCCCAGCTCTGAGCTTCTCTGTCTCACCTCTTTACCTGCGGAGAGAATCTTCAGGCCATCTTGTGGGGTTGGTAGGCTGGTGAGAGGCAAGGTGCGCCGAGTACTGGGCTCTGTGCCGGTCTCGGTAACTGGGAGCCCGTATTCATCAATACAGAAGCAAGAAGCCTGAACAACCAGCCACAGAGCAATTGAGAGGGGCTGAGAGCTGGGGTCAGTGCTTGCCAACGCCAGACAGCCAGACTGGAAGAGATCCCTTCTGGCAAATGCCAGGTCCTTCCATTATCTGTGGTCCTTTGGGCGGGTTACCTAGCTCTACCCTGCCAGGGAGCCAGGACCCGAAGGACTGACTTCCTTGGAGAGGCTCCAAATGTAAAAAGCAAAGTAATTCCAAATGCAAGATCCTCTTTGGAATGTCCTTTTTCTCTGTTTTGGGGTGAAAGAAACCATTTTAGGAAACCAAACAACCTTCATTGTATCAGGGAGAAGGTGGAATAAACTGGGCACGAACAGGAAGCTGAGAGAGGAGGGTTTCTTTGTTCGTGTTAAAAAGGCAACGTTGTAAACAATTCTTGTGAGGCTTGGCTTCGCTCTACTGCTCGCAAAATATTAAGGTCTGTCTCTTGAGCAAGACAAACAATTCCAGCACCCGGGACCTTCCAGACACTGGGTTGTTTTCAGTTTTGTAGGGAGTGTATCGTAGGGATGTTTGCTTGCTGGTGGTGACCATAGTGAGGGGAGTGGGGAGAGAGAGAGAGAGAGAATGGCAAGGAAAAGTAGATTAAAGAAGACAAGGAGGTGACTTTAAATGGGACTGTGCAGAGTCTGGGAGATGGGGCTCCTGTACCTCAGCTCCCCTTCCTCACCATACTGTCTTTTTCCTGCTCTCCCTCCATTCCCGTCTTCCCTCATAACTCTATGTTTTAAATTACAAAAGTGTCGGGGCGCCTGGGTGGCACAGCGGTTAAGCGTCTGCCTTCGGCTCAGGGCATGATCCCGGCGTTAGGGGATCGAGCCCCACATCAGGCTCCTCTGCTATGAGCCTGCTCTTCCTCTCCCACTCCCCCTGCTTGTGTTCCCTCTCTCGATGGCTGTCTCTATCTCTGTTGAATAAATAAATAAATAAGTAAATCTTTTTAAAAAAATAAATAAATAAATTACAAGAGTGTCCGATATTGCACATGTCTAAGAGTGAAGGTGAACATCCCTCTTCCTATAGTTCAGTACGTATAAGGACCCCCTAGGTTAAAAGCAGGTCTGAGAATCTGCGCTTACAGCAAGCCCCATTCCACCCCAGAGATTCTGATGCGAGTGGCCACTGAACTCTGCATGACGACGAGCTGCTTTGAGCTCACTGGTGCTGACTGCTTGGTGTGTGCCTTTCACACTTATCTATGTGCACACAAGCCTGCAGGAATGTACACGTACCGCACGACATGGAAAATACACCGCACAGCCGCGCAGACACAGGACTACCCTGCATATGGTAGGTGCCTCGCCCCGTGAGCCGGGGCCCCCATCTGTCAGAAAACCAGCGTTTTACTAGACGAATTAAGAGAAGGTTTAGAACATGCTTATGGACTGCTTTCTGCACTTCCAGACTTTGTACCCTTTCACCTTGCAACACCTGCCCACACAGAGTCAAATAAAGCCACACCTCATTGCCAGTGACAAGCTAGACGTTCTGTCTGGTCTTTGCAGGCGATAGATAAGGCTTTCTGATGCCCCACGAATAGCCTTTAACCTATTCCCCACGGTCATGAATACTTTGTGGTGAGCAAATACCCTGCTGCGTGTTCTCTGTGCCTTGCCAGTCGGAATACCGTGACTGGTTCTCTGATAGAATAAACTCCTTTACCATGGCCTCCCCCCGCCCCCCCACTGAGGACTGTGGAAGGAGCAAAGGTCTTGGCATCAAACAGGCTTAAGTTCAACTCGATGCTCCCTTTCACTAGTTGTGTATGTTTGGGAAAGTCAATTAACCTCTGAATCTCAATTTTCTCACCTGTTAATTGGGCATAACAACACTTTATTCATAGTAACATTGTGAGGGTTAAATTAAATGACACAGAGAGAACTTAACCCACAGTCGTCTTTCAGCAAATTCATGCATTCAGCAAGTATTTATTGTGTGCCTGTTTATTGCACCCCGATGCATTGCTTAGCCAGACCTCCTTTCCTCTGTGTGAGCAGTGTTGGACACGGCCCTCAGGGCTGGCATGGAGGCAGTGAGTGAGCAGATCTGACAACATGCCCGTCTTGATGGAGCTCAATTCCGGTGGTGGCTGTCATTTCATTACTTCATGGCTGTCTACCACAATGACGCTGTAAATTAATTTTATCTTGGTGATGAAAGTAAGGGGTGAGTCAGATGACTAGGCAAGGTATCCAGGCAACTTCTCTAGACACCAGGCTATAGGCGTGTCTCCACCTTATTGGGATCAATCACACACAATTCAGGTTTACACGAATGACCCTTCATTTTTTATTTTATTTTAAGCAGGCTCCATGCTGGGGCTTGAACTCACGACCCTGACATCAAGACCTGAGCTGAGATCAAAAGTCCGATGCTTATCCGACTGTGCCAGCCACGTGCCCCCACATGGATGACCCTTTAGGTAAATGGCTATGTATAAATCGGTCCTACACCCACCAAAGTGGTCAGTTCCTTCAAGGAATTTACAGTCCTGTGCATGCTTGTCTTTCTTAGTTAAGTGGCCACAGAAGGTGCTACCAATGGTCTTTCATCACCAAATTCCAGGCCAGCCCGCTGAGGTTGCCCACGTGATGGACGGAAGTCCTGAAGCCAAATCAGGCACGCTGGGGGGATGGGTCCCGGAACGGAGTGGTGTGTTTTACTGCATAAATTTTGGACTGCTTAGTATGTATTCAAGAAGTGGTTGTGTCCAGAAAATTTCAGAAGAAAACCCAGGAGATACTCAGGACTCCAGAAAAAATGCGGAATGTTTTGGGGGTAGTGAAAGCCAGGAGAAAGAATTTTTTAAACTGTTTCGAAGACTCTGTGTTATTTCAATGCTTTCTGTGTGTGAATGACTAATTGTAATTCAGTCACAAGTGACAGAAGAACTGAGGGACGATTCCAAACACAGTAAGTTTAGATGTTATGGTTGTTATGTTGTATGCAATGCGTCTAATAAACCTCTTGATGGAAAGAAAGATATGTACAATTTTTACCCAAAGGAAATCTGTTCCTTCCTAAGGAACACTAAATAAATGTGGAGTAAATATTAAAAGAATATTGGCCTGAAGGGGATTACACTTGTAGCTGCCCAGAAGCCCTCATGCCTGGGTCCAGTCCTGCTGGTTTGAGGTTCTGTCTGCGTGGGGTAAGTGTCCCATCAGATAGGATTAGGTTCTCACTCATTTATTAATTCGAAAAGGTTAACACAGTGTTTGTGCCCTTCTTTACTAATTAAAATCAAATTTATTGAGCACTTATGTTATAGGAGGTACTGGGAATGCCAACACGAGTTAGCCCCACCCGGCCCTCACCGAGCTCAGAGACTAGGGACGGGACAAGTACAGAACAGTGTGTGCAGGACTCAGTTAAAACCCAGCCCTGCTGCAAGACCCAGCAAAGGCTGCCGGGAAACAGAACAGAGGCAGCCCGGCTGATGCATTATTTAGCCAGACCGCCTTTGCCACTCCTATCCGACGAGTGTCGTGTTCTGCCAAGGAGGAGAGTCAGCAGGGTGGCCACAGTAGCAGAGAGTAGAAGGCTCTCGGCGTCTGTAAAGGGTGGGCACTGAGACAAGAGGACACCTTCCTCTCCTGGCAGCTCTCTTGTTTTAGACCAGAGGTTCGTACACTTTTTCTGTAAAGGGCCAGAGAGTGAACATGTTTGCCTCTGTGGGCCATGTGGTCTCTGTGGCAACCACTCAGCTCTCCCGTGGTAACATGAAAGCAACCTTAGACACAGGTCACTGGATGGCCGTGGCTGAGCTCCGGTAGAGCAGCGACTGCAGAAGCAGGCCCGCGGGCTGTGGATCCCGCGGGCTGTGGATCCCGCGCTCCGGCCGTGGCCCCCGGCTCAGTGCCACCAAGGAGCCTGGCCGTCCGCTGTTCTGGGCCCGGTTATTTGCGGATGCTGACGCTGATGCTCCGGGGTAGCATATGGTTGTGAAGGAGGAGAGCAGAACTTCCTCCATCTATCTCCCAGATTAATGTGCACGGCACAGATCTCAAGAGTCCCCGTGTCTGGGCTTTCGTTCCGACGTCCGCTTTCACCAGCCGTCTAACTTTGGGCAAAGCGCGAGCCCTGTGAACCTCATTCCTGCTCTGTGAATGCAGATAAAAATACCATCTGCTGCTAGTCAGAGGGCGAAGGCTCACGTCAGCTTCCCTCCCCCGTCCTTCGCCAGCATCCCACACGCTCGCCTTCCCTCCTCCCTAAGAAATGGCTCCAGAAGATGCTAGTTCTCAGGCTGGGAGGCCAATTACCATTTGCCCTGGAGTAGCCCTTGATTCAGGAGGAACTTTGCAAACATCAAGACTATTTTTCTAAAACCGGTTTTGAAAAAAAAATCCCAGGCACAATAAAAGCACATTGTGCTCTTTGATGTTTGCTTTTAAGAAGTGTTTTTCCACTGGTGTTTTAACTGAAGGGTTTTGTTTCTTCCTTCATTTCTCCTAGTGATTCTTGGCCACAGAGCCCACATACCGACATTTCACCCTTTCCTCACTCTCGTGGATAAGACTTCACAGCCCTTGGGAGGTAGCCAAGCAACCAAATAGCTTCTATGTCTCAAAATCCTCAAGGCGGTGCAAGCTGCATTTTTGCAGGACGGGGATGGGATGCCAAAGTGATGATGTCACAGCCCGGACAGCCGGCCCCCTCCGTTTCCTGTTTCTTTCCTCCTGACAGACTCATGAATCATATCGGCTTTATCATTGGACTCCGAGCTCATTTCCCTGTTCCACAAACGTTTGGAGTTCTAGGAGGTGGGAGCCAAGTGTAATCAAAACACGAAGTCCCGAGTTGCTTTTTCCTTGCAAAACTGGAACACATGTTCTCCTGTCTTGAAAGAAAGCATAGCATCTGGCTTAATTTGGAGTTTTCTGGCCGAGCACTCTGCTCCCTGGGTCAGACAGTGGTGATCTCATCTGAAAAGCTGGGCGCTTCCTGTGCCCGAGGCAGGCGAGGTCCCAGGCAAGGTGGCAGCAGGGCACTTGTGCGTGCCCAGCACTGGCACTTGGGGGAGGGGTGTGCACGAGGGGGAGGGTTTCCACAAAAGCAAATACAGCTGCATGTAGGCCTTTGACCAATGCAGAAACAACTGTGATCATGTTTAGCCATTCTCCCTTGCTACATTTTTCCTCCTTGTCTCCACCACGGCATCTCCATATTCCTGCCCTCCGGGAAAAGTGTTGGTAGGAAGGGGGATGTCTAACTAAGTATTTAGACCCAGGAGTTTGAAACTAACACACTGATGACTTATAAATATGAGGATGCACTGGGGAGGGTCAGAGGCAGGAGTTACTCAGACACTCAGCTACCTGAAAGGTGCTCACCTGCTTGCAATCCCACATTGCTAAATTTATTCAGCACTCGTGTGACAGGCTCGGCTCGAAGGGTTTATTTCATCTCATCTTCATAACACCCCCATGAGGTGGATTCAATTGCTCTTGCCATATTACAGATAAGGAAACTGAGGAACTAAGAGGTAACTTGACTAGGGTCACATGGCTAGCAAGTGCCGGCACCTGTCTTGATGCTGAGGATTCGAACACCTGTGGGTGTATGTGTGTCATGTGATGTGAGTGTAACAGTATAAACAAGAATATCAGCTTTTAAAAATGTATGTACATATTTCAGAAATTCCACGTATATTTTAGTACAATAACAGTTGGTGTAATGAGATTTGAGATCTAGGTTTAGAGCCACATCGATGTGGTGTGAAAATACACAACTTAGTACATACACAATGTAAATGTGCTCTGTGCACATAATGTTACAGTTTAGCACTCCAGGAGCCTCTGTGTCCCAGCCTGTCTCTGGTTCCTCTGCAAAGGCAGGTGTTGCACGTGGGGAGGGATGAGATCTTTTATCCCTGGTTCTGATTCCACACTCTGGTCCCCCTGGGCTACAATGTGACTTTGACCAAAACATGCTATTGTCTACAAATGTTGGTTAGGTCCGGCTTGTCCACATTGAACTGGCTTTCTCGCATCTTCTTTGGATAATAGCTATTTTGAGAAAGGTTGTGACCACTGAATTCTGACTCTCCCGGCACCTGCCTAGAAGGAGGAAGTATTTATTGGCCAGGAGGACTACGGAAGTCAGACAGTAGCTTACTTTAATTATGGGACCATGAGGCCCCCTTGAGTGGCTATCGGCCCAGTGAACCCTACCTCTCATCCTTCCGTTTCCCCCACCTCTCTGAAATCTGTTCCGCACCCTCCAAGGGAAAGCGAGCTAAATCCAATTTTGATGTCAAATGGGAAGCCGCACATCACAAGTGTATCTCCTGTGTTTATTTTTTGTGTTTAAATACACATAACATTAAATTCACCCTCTTTGCTTTAAATTTACAGTTCTGGGCATTCAGTACATTCATAGCGTGCAACCGTCACGGCCACTCCAGAACTTTCACTCATCCCAACCCGAAACTCTGTCCCTATTTAACACCGACTTCTCCCCTTCCCTCCCCTGAGGCCCCTGTCAACCCCCATTCTACTTTATGTCTCTGTGAGTTTGCTTCCTCTAGGGACCTCACAGAAGTGGGGTCACCGGTATTTGTCCTTTGTGACTGGCTTGTTTCATGGAGCAGCATGCCCTCCAGGCTCACCCAGGTCCGGGCATGTGTCAGAATCCCCTGCCTTTTTAAGGCCGAATAATGTTCCGTTGTGTGTATATTTCACAGTTTGTTTATCCGCTTACCTGTTGCCGGACACTTGCGTTCTTTCATCTTTCAGTGACTGTGGATAATGCTGCCGTGAGCATAGAGACACATATATCTCTTCGAGACTCCATTTTTAATCTTTTTTTTTAAAGATTTTATTTATTTATTCGACAGAGATAGAGACAGCCAGCGAGAGAGGGAACACAAGCAGGGGGAGTGGGAGAGGAAGAAGCAGGCTCATAGCGGAGGAGCCTGATGTGGGGCTCGATCCCAGAACGCCGGGACCACGCCCTGAGCCGAAGGCAGACAATTAACCGCTGTGCCACCCAGGCGCCCCTCCATTTTTAATCTTTTGAGTATACACTCAGAAGTGGAATTGCTGGATCATATGGTAATTCTGTTTAATTTTTTGAGGAACCCTGTTGTGTTTATTTTTTTTAAAGGGTTACAGAAGACTGATACGTGACTTATCAAATTCCTGTGGTTAAATTTTTAAAAAAATCATAATAAAGTTCAGTTTCATTAATTTCTTCAAATCTGAAGTAATTCACTGATGGGGCTGCAGGCTTGCCTTTTCTCTCATTTATCCACTTCTTTGAGACCTTTTATAAGCTTCCTTCTCTTTAAGGATTCAGTCAAATCAGGGTCTATTACTATATTCCCATATGGTCTCCATTAGCAGATATGCAGTATCATAATTTAAAATAAATAACAGAAGAAAGCTCTACTAGACTCACTCCTCAAAGATTCTAAGCCGTTGATTTTTGCTTTGCTCTCTGTCCCCACGGCACCGTTTACCAAGACCGCGCTCCGGCCTTAATTTTCCGGGTCATTCACGCACTCGACAGAAGTTAGGCCCTTTGCCATCTGTGTGGGCACCATTACTCAGTATTTACTGTTTTATTCTGTACAGACCTGTGTCTGTGCATTACTGCTCTAACCCACACATTACAAATGCAAATGCCCCAGAAATGAGACGGTGATGAGGATGGGTCTACGAGCTGGGGAGGCCATGCAGACTTAGAGAGCCCGTATCTCACTGAAGGGGCAGCCACTCGTTACTCTGTGGGAACGCAGGCCCAGTTTTCCAGCTCTTTCTCACTTCCAGAAATGGCAAGAAATCGAGATGTTAAATGTGGAATCTCCCAGTTTTAAAACGTTAACCACTTACTCAGAAAAAAAAAAATAGAACACACCGCCCAGGCCAAAGAACACATTTGCCGGTCAAAAGTAGCTCATGGGTCACTAACTTTGACCTCCCCTCCAGCTGAAACTCTTTCCTGGATCACAAAGGCCATACATGAGGAATATCTTGTTTTCCCAGGGTCTCTATTGAGAGGGGACGAATGAACCAAGAAATGACAATAGAGATGGATTTCCATGCAGCTAATGCAGCTCTGCTTCTCAGCCCTGTGCCTGCCTGGGCTCCTTCTCCGGGCTATAGATTTAGTGTTTTCTGACGTAAGAAATATCAACCACGATGGACTAGGACTGCTGTCTCTTTCCATTCTGATTTCCCTTCTGTCACATTTCCCCTTGTCTCAGGTGGCACTGAACTGACCAAGGATCTTCTTGGGAAACTATAAAGGGGAAATGAGTTGAAGATACATTAAGTTTGAGTTGAGAGGGATGTTTTTGTGTGGTTAGGACAAGTAATGCCCGTGGGCCACAGCAAGACTTCCCCACTCGGACTGTGGACTGGCATGGGGTGAGAAGTCTGCAGGACCAAGCTGTTGGACCTGCCCCTGGGCCCAAGCCCCAGATTCCACACTGTACCTGGGATCCTGCAACTTCCTGCCAACACCTGGGGACTTCATGGGCCTCTCATCTGGATCCATCCTCTTATGGATGACAAACCACTGCTGGGTGCGCTCCCCCAGGCCCAAGAAGGGCTCTGGGGTGGCTGTTTCCAGGGAGCACAGCTGGAACGTGAGTATGTGTATGTGTGAGGACCGGACAAGTGTTGGATGGAGCCTGGGATGGATAAGGAAAGGGAGGGGCCAGGCTTCAATGGGAATTCTAAATCCAAACCTAGTCTTCCCAGTCTCTTCTAAGGCATATTTTTCAAAGGAGAAGAAAACGTAACTATTCAATAGTTTATTAGTGTGATTTCTAATATTTAACTTATAAAATCTTTATTTTTTTAAAGTTTTATTAATTTATTTGAGAGAGAGAGACAGAGAGTGAGAAGAGAGCATGAGCGGGGAGGAGAGGGAGAAGCAGGCTCCCACTGAGCAGAGAGCCTGACATGGGGCTCATTCCCAGGACCCTGGCTCATGACCCAAGCCAAAGGCAGACACTTCACCGACTGAGCCACCCAGGCGCCCCTAACTTATAAAATCTTTGAATCTTTAGACCTCCATTTGTACCCAAACCCAGGACCCCACAATATTGGGGGTGTACCTGGATCACAGTAACTTTTGTCCATAGTCGTTTGGGTCACTACTCTGCTGTGTAACTATTGCTCTAAAACTTAGTGGCATAAAATAACCATCTTATTTTGCTCATGGATTTTGAGGGACAGAAATTCAGACAAGGCACAGCTTGTCTCTGCTGCACATGCCTGGAGCCTCTGCTGAGAGGACCCCATGGTAGGGGTGACTCTGCAGCTGAGGGCTGGAATGGTGTCAGGGGGTTAGTGCTGGCTGTCAGCTGGGATCTCAGCTGGGATCTCAGCTGGGCTGTGAACTGCAGCCCCCAGTGTGGCCCAAGCTTCCTTAAAGGATGGCAGCCACGGGGGAATCAAACTCTTTACGTGTTGTATCTGTGCTCGAAAGGTGAGAATCCCCGAGAATCCCTAAGTAGAGCAGTAGTATTCTGTTGGTTACAACCAAGTCACAAGCCCCCTGAGATCCTACGGGAGGAGACAGGAACTTCATCTCTCAGGGGGAGGAGGGTTAAAGAATCTGGGGGTTATGTTTTAAAACTACCACTCAGGTTAAAATATTTTTAACCATCCTCATGTTACAATGACTTCCAAGAATATATCTAATGGCAGTTCAAAGAACATTCTAAGGAAACTTAAAATCTCTTTGAAATTTTAGTTCATACAAAGAAGAGACATAGTACAGGTTTTCCTCATACCTGATAGAAATCCTAAAATTTTGTGTATCAGTGACAAATTTTTAAAGCTGAAAGATATTTTTCTAAAGCATCTATTAAAAAAAGATACTTTTGATAAACCATGTAATAGGAAAGAGTGAATTATATCTTTCTATTCTATCAAAATTATCATGAAATTGTTACCACATGAAGAGACAATACCGTGCTGCCCAAAAAGCGCAGGTGTTGTATACTGTTCATCCTCATATATACAACTACAAAAATATTCAGGACACAAAGTGGTAATTAAATCCCAGAGAAGGAAAGACCAACACAAGCAAGTGTAGTCTAGGAACACTTCGTGAAAGATGAGGGAAAGATGGGATTTCAACAGAGAGAAGAAGAATGGAAGCTGAGGGCAGAGCTGAGTCAACTGGTCAACTCATAGTGTCAGTTACACATGACATCACTTCTGATTGTCTCAATCTCCATGCTGATTGGTCAGTGCTTCCCATAGCAGTTGGTACATGTTTTGCACACCATCCCTGTCAGTTAGAAGGGGCAACAGTAACAAAGACGCAGAGAAGGAATAATCTTGGCCTGTTTAATCAAACGGTAAGGAAATTAGATTGGCTTGAGTCCAGCTGGGACAGTTATGGGGAGGACAGCTGTTTAATTATGGTAAAACAAATTGTGAAGAATACTGAATGTTAAGGAATTTGTATATAATCCTCCAACCAGTGGGGGGTAATGAATCACCCTGTAAAGTAATGACAAAATGGAGATGTTTATTGTATTTTAGGAAGATTGCAGCAGTAGTCGAACGAGGGGAAAACTAGAGAAATCTTTTCAGGAAGTGGGTGTAATAATCCAGGCATGAACTTATCAGATGTTAATTGGTGATTTGGGCCAATTTGTATATGACTTCTTTAACTCAAGTTTCTTATTATTAGCTTATAATGGATTATGTGTTGGAGAGCTCTACTAAAAATGCCCCACTTAAATCCTCTGGTTCCATCTCCTTCCAGCCACTGCTGCAGTGAGTAGCTTTATTCAACCAGCTTTATGCTGGAGCCCCCTTGGAGTGCCTCTTCTCCTTTCCCATCCCTGGATCATCTGATGCAGTGGCTAGCTGGGGTGTCCAACCCACCCCCTGGGCACTCACTTATGTACAACTAAGAAATGCAGGGTTATTAATACCCTATGCAGCAACCGTTGACCACTGGGGATGTGTGCTTTCCCTTTTCTCCCCATCCCACAGTGACATATTTTTGTGGAGCTTCCCAAAGTCCCTGTGGGGTCAGATGGTCACTATAGAGATGGCTACCTGGACTGCATTGGCTTTCCTCTTCACTCTCCCACCTCATCTTCCCCGTGCTCCCTGTGACTACATCCCCAGATGGCCCACCCACACATAAGCCTTTGTATTTGGGGAAGCCTGGGCTAAGCTAGTTCTTTTGAAGCCACCACGGTGGGACCTCATATAATGTTCTGCTCCCATTAGGAACATCAATATAGCCAATAGCTAATACCTCCTTTTGACCTTTTAATTTTTAAAAATGAGGTTGCAGAGCTGATGCAGTCCCATATTGCAGCAGTGGTTTGAGGCATATAGGGAGGTAATTTGGAGTCCTGGGATCAGCAGAGAATTTCAGGTCATGAGATCTGGATTTGAGCTTTGCTACCTACTAGGCAAATGAGAGGGCAAATTATATCTTTTCTAGTCTTCCATACCTTCATCTATAAAATGGGGACGTTAGTAACTACCTACCTTCATAGGGTTCCTATAAATACCAAACAGGAACAATATATGTGTGGTACACATTTGCTAATTTGAGTGCTCAGTTTACATTCTCCCTTTCTCTTCGTTATGCCATCCCAACTTTTGTTTGGATGGATATTCACCCTTCTCCAACACATCCCATGTTTCACACTATCTCCACTGCTCTGCCTTGTACGAGAGTATGCTCTAATTGACTAAATCCAAGGAGACCATTTGTCATTTTCCTGGACATGTTGATGGAAAAAGCAAGAAGAAATTTGTTATGAGATTTGGGAAAGAAACTCCCTCACTCTTCTGACAGAATTATCAAAAAAAAAAAAACAATCTCTTTAGCCCTGAATATGAATGAGACAGCACGTAATGCCTAGAAATCACTAGACATCATCTAGTGGCCCTAACGAGGGTCAGCCTAAAGATAAAGCAGAAAGGAGCCATGGTGAGATTAGTGAACTTCTGAACCAAGCCACATCTAAAGCCCACATGACCCCTAGTCATTTCAGATAAGTGAGTCGTTAAATATTTTATTTAAGCCAGTTTTAGTCAGGCTGTCTCTTACCTGGAATAGAAGAATTCCCAACTGATAGAGTATGTGAGTAAGCTTTGTAACTTGAGATCGCTATAAAAACATGAGTTTTTACTATTTTTACTCCTACTAGTTAGCAAGAATACCCATAGTCCATGGAGCAGGTTGAGAAAAATTCCTAAGTTTTCATTTTAATTTAGTACCAACTTTTGGAAAAAAATTTAAGCCACTGCCTTACAGTATGTGCAGAAATAGATCCTAGCTAGATTATCTGTATATATAGAAAGAAACAAATATAAAAAACACCCTATAAAATGGACTGAATTTTAAAATATATATTAAACTCACAAGTCATAAAAGAAAAGACTGTCAGAATTGGCTACATAAAAATAAAAATACAAAAACTGCTATAATTCAGGGGAAATTACCATAAACAAAATTAAAATGGAAAGACAAACTAGGGGGAATGTTTGAAGCTTATGTGGCAGATAAACTCACAATATACAAAGAATTCTTATAAATCAATAACAGGAAAGCCCTTCAATAAAAATAATAGGTAAAAGATTTCATGATGAAATTTGAAGGCCATAAGAAAAGATGCTGAACTTATGATCAAAGAAAGTCAAGAACTATCATTAAAAGAGACTACTAATAATTGCAATAACTAACACATATAATAGCATGTAATAACTAGCACCAGGCACTGTAAGATTTCTCTAACAGAGATGTAGGTATAAGAATGATCATTATAGAGTTCAAACAAATGAAAACAACTTAAATATCAAGCAATAGAAAATTGGTAAAATATGTTATGATTTACTCCTATGCTGAAATACATTGATGCCATTAAAAAGGATTCAGTAAGGGGGTGCCTGGGTGGCTCAGTCAGTTAAGCATCTGACTGTTGATTTTGGCTCAGGTCATGATCTCAGGGTCCTGGGACCGAGCCCTGTGTTGGGCTCTGCTCTCAGTGGGGAGTCTGCTTGAGGATTTCCCTCCCTCTCCTCCTGCCCCTCCCCCTCTCTCAAAAATAAATGACTAAATCTTTAAAAAATGGTTAAGAACATAATTTTTAAAAAAGAATGTAAATTTAAAAGAAAAGGATGCAATAGGCTCTTGAATGTTAACATGGAAAGAAGTATGATATGTATTTTGAGTTTATCAAAGTATAGAATGATCCCATTATAATAAAATACATATTTACATACACATTTACAGTCTAGAAATAAATGCCGACTACTAATAATAGTTACCTCTCGAGTGTAGGGTTACCTTAAGATCATTTTATGTAAAGTTTTTATAAAATTTATATAGTATAAAAAATCTTTGTTTATAAAATAAATAATTAAATGAGCACAAATGAGAAATAAATCAGGGTTGGGTAATAAGTGGCCACCTTAGCGGTTGAATGCATTCCCCTCGTCCTTAGCTTCCCAACGTGATGAAGCATGTGGCCGATGATAGTGACTATCATGGAAGGCAGGAGGAGGGGCAGCATTGAGATCCACACTCCACTGTCTCAAAGTAGTGCATACAGTGGGGTTGGAGGATTAGAGAGGACATAGAGAAGGGCTTCCACGGAAGTATGAGACAAGTAAACAGAACTTCCCCAACCAGGAAACTAGGAATGGAGAAATTTCACAATCAGCTCCAGTTGAAGTAAGGGATTTCATTTCTCATGTTCACTCTCCTAAACTCCTACCTGCGGTGTTGAGAATTGGCTGCTTAAAAAGTATGAGTAGTCATTTGCCAGGTTCTGGCTATGAAGGCCAGGGGCTGCCTGATCTCCTCTGCCACTAACCAGGAATTTCTTGTACCTGATCTCATCCCTTCCTGGTCCTTTGGAGTTACCTTCGGACTAATTTGGTAACAGGTCAGCACTGCTAGGAACAGCCAAAGCCTGATACGATCCTAAGAACTAAGGCCCTTGGCTAAGTTGACATCTCCCTGCTCCCACCCCCAGAGCCTGAAGTTCGGAGTTCTAGATAACAAGCACAAGGAGGCATTACACAAACGAATAAGCCTCAGGCTCCCT
The DNA here is from genome assembly GCF_017311325.1 of Ursus maritimus. Lineage (NCBI taxonomy): Eukaryota > Metazoa > Chordata > Mammalia > Carnivora > Ursidae > Ursus > Ursus maritimus. The sequence continues at coordinate 15,548,116 of NW_024425564.1, forward strand.
TTATCTCAGCCTTGGCATCAACTTTGATGAGTTAGGAGAAAGTTTTTTGGTTGAATCCTAGGCCATACAACTCAAAAGGATCAGAGAGTTTCAGCTTGTGATTTTTCAGATGAGAAAACTGAAGCTTAGATAAGTTATCTGAATTCCCCTGAGGCCATGACCAATTTTAGAGCTGACTTGAGAATCCAGTCCTCCTTATGTAGCATAATTTCCATTCTGCCATACCACATCTTTGGCTGCCACATTTCCAGTGGCAGGGTTTCAAAGTTTCAGGGGTTTGTAAATATTTGGGTAAATATAATCAACTGACTCCTTTTCTTGAGTTCTTTAAACTGTGGGTGATGGTTGAAAGCAGCAACTGTAACATTATCTAATGGGATCGTCAATGCATAAAATAAAAATTTGTTTCTTCAAATAGATCAATGAAATTCAATAAACTTCTAGACAGACATAAAGAAAAAACAGAGAAGACACAATATAAAGAATCAAAAAGAGGAAATCACTACAAACTCTACAGGCAGTAAAAGGATAATGAATAATACAAAACTATATATATAAGTTTGACTGCTTAGATTAAATGAACCAAGGCCTCAAGGCCACAGTCAAGACTCGTCCAAGAAAAAATAGGCACACCTGAATAGTTCTATCTGTATCTGTTAAATAGATTGTTGTTTAAAACCTGCCAAAAAGGAAAACTCCAGGCCCAGATGGTTGTATTGACAAATTCCACCCAATGTTTAAAGAAAAACACCCAATTCTACACAATCAACACCATACAGGAGGTTTTAGTCAATGCAACAAGGCAAGAAAAAGAAATAAATGACATATAGATTGAAAAGGAAGAAATTAAATTGTAGCTGTTCTCAGATAATAGTTGTTGTCTCAGGAAACATGATGTCTATATAGAAATCTCAAGGAATCTATCAAAAAGCTTGTAGAACTAATACTAATGAGTTTAGCAAGATGGAAAGATACAAGGTCAACAGAAAAAATAAATTTTATTTTTATATATTGGCAATGAGTAATTAAATGCCATTTACAATAGCTCTAAAAAAAGATAAGTAGTTGGGTATAAAGCTAACATGCAGAATCTGTATGCTAAAAACTACAAAGTGCCAATGAAAGAAATCAAAGAGACCTAAATAAATGGAGAGCCATACAATGTTCATAGATTGGAAGGCTCAATATAGTTAAGATGGCAAATCTGCCCAAATTGATCTAAAATTTAATGCAATTCCAATAAAAATCCAAGTATTTTTTGTATAGACTAGGTGACTCTAAGAGTCTATATGGCGAAGCAAAAAGACTAGAATACCAGGAAGTTATTTAAAAAAAAACAAGAATAATATTGGAGGATACATATCAACTAATTTTAAGACTTGCTGTAAAGCTGCAGTGTGATATTAACAAAGGAATAGTTCAATGAAACAGAATAGAGTCCAGAAATAGACTCACACAATATAGCCAACTGATTTTTGATGAAGGTACAAAAAAATATTCAATGGAATAACAAATAATGTTGGAACAATTTGATACCAATATGCATACAAATATGCATACAGTCTTAACAAATAATGTTGGAACAATTTGATACCAATATGCATACAAATTAACTTTGACCTAAACCTCTATCTCAAACAAAAAAATTAATTAAAAAATAGACCATATGGGCTCTTTCCATAATTTGGCTATTGTTGATAATGCTGCTATGAGACCAAGAAACAGACTCTTAACTATAGAGAACAACCTGGTGGTCACCAGAAGAGCAGTGGGCGGGGGAGGGGTGAAACAGGGATGGGGCTGAAGGAGAGCACTTGGTGTGATGAGCACCAGGTGTTGTATGTAAGTGCTGAATCACTAAATTGTACACATGAAACTAATACTACACTGTATGTTAACCAACTGGAACTTAAATAAAAATTTGGAAGAAAAAAATATAAAGTGGGTTTCATAATTGGGGAAAAAATAAATAAGGTGGGTTTCCTGTAAAATAAATAAATAAATAAAAATTTAAAAATAATAGTAATGAAATTTAAAATAGACCATAAATCTAAATGGAAAATGTAAAACTGAAATTTGGAGAAGAAATCTTAAATCACAACCCAAGCCAAAATCAAGAGTCAGACACTTAACCAATTGAGCCACACAGGTGCCCCAATAACAGAGATTTTTTTTTTTAAACCACATATGCCCTGACCAGTGCCTCTGGAAGAAAAGGAATTTGTCAAAATTTGTAGGCATTAGTTATTTATCAAAACTCACAGAACTGCACACCAAAAAGAGCAAATTATATTTAGCATAAGTAAAAAAAAAAAAATTAACCTTTGGGAAAAGCCTATCCTCAAATTGTAACTAAAGACAAATTTTAAGCCACTAGCTCGGGTCTTTTTATTTTGGGGGGCTCAAATTAAAGTGATGGGTGGCAAGAATATATACCACGAGGCTGGTTCTTCTTTTGTGATTTAGTTTATTACCAGAAGCAATAAACACACGTCTGCAGAGGGGTCAAAAATGGAGGGCAGGGAGCGAGTCTGATCCGTTAGGAGCCCGAGCACTGAATGTTCTGTTTACGTATTTCACAATCACGCTGTTGATCAGGTCGTGTCATCCACGCCTACAAGCTGTTTAAGGACTAAATCCTAATAGGGATGGACCAACGTATAATACATCACGGTCACCACAGGGGATGTCAAAACTCCCCTGGGGCTGCCGGAGCCCTGGAGGATCATAATGGCTTTAGGAAAATTATTACCCAGCCTGGCTTTCCATGAGATAGAAGCCCACAGAGTGCTTCACAGCCTTGGAGTGTGAGTGCGTTTTTACAGAAAGCTCCAGGACGTTGCAGGGCAGTGCTTCCCTGGGCAAGCAGAGGGGACATCCAGGAGCTCTGGCTGGTATGAGGGTCTCTAGAAAGTGGTTGCTGAAGAAAACAAGTGCACATGGAGCTAAATATTTAGTACTTTCTGTCTGTCGGTTGTGATGATGTTGTCAGTGACACCGTAATTGATTTAATGAGTATATTAATACCATAGAAGATATTTCTTGGTTTCTGGTTTGCTTTTCCTTCAGGGTTCCTCAAGAGTGTGTGGTCCTTCCCTGTTCTCCCAAAGTCAATATTAGGTTCAGATATTTTCTTATCTCAGAACCTAATTTTCTGAATCTATTGGGCAATCATTTCCTGTCTACCTCCAGTGCCAAGAAGTTGGTATCTCAGGGCAATCTCCCCTCAACTGACCTCATTATCCATGAATCCTATAGGGGCCATCTTAGAAGCAATCCCAGGCACAGGTTTTCCTGCTGTAAACTCTGTCTTCCTGCGTGCTGGACCCCATGGCACTACGGGGGACTCAGTGTTGGCTGTGCACAGTGTCAGTTATGGCTGTCACTGACCCCCTGCCAAAGGTCCTGCAAAGTGGCAGGTGCTGCTCTGACTGATGAATTTTCCAACCCATGATCACTCCTAGTTGGGAGAAAATAAAGACTTTGAGATAATCAATCGATCCCACTATTGTCTCTTTGCTATGATCTGAACCAGCCACTTTCTTTTTTTTTCTTTCTTTCTTTCTTTTCTTTTTTCTTCTCCCCTCCCCCATGGGCAGCACAGGAAGGTTTATTGAGCTCTAACAAAGTGATAGTACACAGCTCTCGGGAGGGGACCCGAGGGCATCGCCCCTGAACCATCCTTTTTCAACAAAGCAAGAAGAACGGGTGGTGTTTAGATACCGGTAATCTTCATTGACAGCAGTACCAAAAATAAGAGGAGACACCGACCAAGGGCCGGGGTTGGCTCTAACACCTACACGGCTGGTGACTGAACTTGGCCTACCTCTGACTTGGCGCTGTCTTCTAAGATCAATGTAAAAAAACCACATTCACTGCACTTTCAAAAAAAAAAAAAAAGCATCCTTGGAAAAACAGTGACAGTGTGATATTGTAATGCCTTCTACATGTTTCTGCATAAAATAGCACTTTCCTTTACTACTTTTCCTTTAAGTGTTCAGTGGAATGAGAGACAATCCTGATTTGTTTAGAATATGTTCCTTTCTGGGAAGACATTTGACTTTTTATTTCTTTTTTTTTTTTTAAAGATTTTATTTATTTATTTGACAGAGATAGAGACAGACAGCAAGAGAGGGAACACAAGCAGGGGGAGTGGGAGAGGAAGAAGCAGGCTCATAGCGGAGGAGCCTGATGTGGGGCTCGATCCCAGAACGCCGGGATCACGCCCTGAGCCGAAGGCAGACGCTTAACAACTGAGCCACCCAGGCGCCCCTGACTTTTTATTTCTCACTGACTTTTTCTATAGGTGTGAGCTCCTTACCACCCATCCCTCAGCCCTGCTTTCCATCATGCCCCTTCACTTCCCTGATAATACTTCTAAAATCTGTGTTTTAAGTGACACTATGCAATTTAAAACAAACGATGTATACCTTTTTATTTTTAAAAAGATTGATTTATTTATTTGAGACAGAAAGAGTGCAAGTGAGCAGGGGAAGATGGAGAGAGAGGGAGAGAATCCCAAGCAGACTCCACGCTGAGTCTGGAGCCCGACATGGGGCTCTATCCCACGACCCTGAGATCATGATGAGCTGAAACCAAGAGCCAGATGTTCAACTGACTGAGCCATCCGGGCGCCCCACAATGTATAACTTTTGAAAGATAAAGGGAATCGGAGCTTCCTCTCCTCTTTGCCCTCACCTCCCAAGTGCCCACACAATCCTGTTTGCCCCCACCCAGCCCACTGCCAGGTAGGTACAGGCCCAAACTCACCACGATTCTATTTCTGATTAAATTGCAAAGAACATAAAAGTATATTATTACATGTGACATTTGCCATAGGTTTCTCAAAAATAGCTTTTATCAAGTTAAGGAAATTCCTTTCTAGGTCTAGTTCGCTAATGTTTTTGTTTTGTTTTGTTTTGTTTTGTTTTAGTTTTATCTGCAAGTATCTGAGATGTTATTAATGTGGTGAATTACACAGGTAGATATTTTAATGTCAAACTATCTTTGAATAAAGCCTACTTTCATATGTATATGTTCATAGACTGCTGGATAAAATTTGTTAATATTTTTTTGAGATTTTTGCCACTATCTTTATAATTAATTCCTTGCATTTTTAAAAATCTGGTTTGAATACTGAGAACTTCTGTAATGCCTTCTTCCTCATGTGACTCAGCCAGATATTTCAATTTATTGTAGGGAAAAATTAAATCTTCATCCACCATAAGAAGAAGTCAATAATAAAGTAAAATTGATTAGCCACAAAATATCAATATAAGAATTACTTAGGAATAAGAAAGTAAATACGAGAAGAAACTTCCAACAAGATTGAGAGGAGTTGCCTCTAGAGAAAAGAGCGACAAAACTGGGAACTGCTCGATTTGCTTTCATTTTATTTTGTTTTGTTTGTTAAAATAACCCTTTCAGTATTACTTTTCTTTTTAAACCATGAATATGTATTACTTTGATAAAAACTAAGGAACACATTTAGGTCTCACAAAACTCAGAGACGTTTCTGGTGCAGAATCTATTTTGAAATCTGTGACATCTTCTTTCTTTTTTCTAGTGAACATATATTGCAGGCATGGCTTATTTATCGAAGCTTTTTCCAACCAGTTCATTTTGCTCTTCTCTTTCTCTGAACATGTGAAGCTTCTTCCCTCCACCTTGTAACATACCCAAACACTGGACTTCTCCCAAGCAAATATTGGAAGACATTTTTAACTACACACCGTGCCCCCCCATTAGAAAGCATCTAATGGAATAATCTTAATAGTCATTTTAAAACATCCTATGAAGGACTTTTGGTCTGGGGACATAATTCCATAGAGGTCATTCATTGGTTGGTTGAGGGGTTTTTCTGGCATCTGGTTGAGTGAGAGAGGCTATGCTTTGCTTGGACAACTAATTCAGGGTACATGATGGCTGCTGGAGGGATCCTTGAGTGATGGTGCTGTCAGGAGGCACGTCTTAGACCCAATGTGGGCTGATGGGGAAGGGCTGCCCTTTACAGACACTGGTCTGCCATCGGCAGTTCATGGCAAGGCTAACTCTGGAGAAGAGAGGATACCTACCATTTGTAGGATTATAATTTTAAATCAGGAGGCAGACTGATAGATGGTAGGCTGCAAACCAATCATGACACAAAGTATTCTTTTTTGATTTGTTTCTTCTTGTTTGCAATGGAAACGAGAGTCTCTTTTTTTTTTCTGTTAAAATAGTTAAGGCAGTAGCTTTTGAGTTTTGTGGGATTTTTAAAAATTGCCGCTGTTTGCTTGCATATTTGGTTTACCTTATGGCTTAGTTGGAAGGAGGTGACATTTTCTCTGAATTAAATTTGTATATTTAATCAGCATTTCGGATTCCTTGGAGCAGACTGTTGCTCCCTTCCATCTATTGTTGCTATTGTTATTATTGATAAAGTTTAGAAGAGTTGAAAAAGTAGCTTTTAGCTTGGTTCTGTACTTTTCATTGAGAATTGAGGCCACAAGCAGCTATCATCTTGGAGCCTCTGGGGGAAACTCTTAAAATCAGGATTTCAGACTCTAAGGATAAATCTGTTTCCTTCTGTTATTTGTGTTTCTTGTCAAGCTTTTGGAAGAATTTCAGACTAACCTTTTTAATTCTGGAGGCTGGCTGGCTATGGTATTTGAAGACTGTGATTGAGTTAAGAGGATGGATGCTAGATGCTAGATTATAGGAATAGGAATGATGAGGTTGGGGGACTATATTGACATTTGGCTTCTGATTAGATTGGAAAAAGGGCAATTACAGTTGATGTGGCCATATTATATTTGATTGGATTAAAGTGTGGCTGGTTGAATTATGTAATTGAAAAAGGAGGTGGCCAAGCAATCTGATTTTTGTTATATCTAATAGAGGTCATCATACAGGGAGCCTGGAAAGAAGACAGTATTAGTAACTTTGCGTATCCGCAGGTGGTGGTGGCAGTGGAGGCTGCTGGAGGTTTTCTGTAGGAGATGACCTTGGAGCTGATCTTGAGGGCTGGCACCAGGAGAGCAGGGTTCCAAGAAGAGTACGTCCAAAAGAAACAGTTTATGAAAGGGCCTCCTGTAGTCAGGAACATTGAAATGTTCCAGGCGGCTGCTGCGTGGTGTGGAGTATTGGGAAATGGGTGGGTGGGTTTAGTGATTAGGACCCGGTAGGAAAAATTTAACATTCCAGTTTTATCTTAAAAGAGAGAGTGGGAGGAGATTTTCAAGAAAGGGAGTGACATTATCAGGTATGTTTTAATTTCTTACGAGGATCACTGGATAGTGTATAGAAGATAGACAATAAGAATAGACTGATGATGGGGCACCTACGAAGAGGCTTTAGGTGGGGGGGGGGAAGCACAATTCCTGCATTAAGGCCAGTGGTAGGAAAGGAAAGAATAGGAAAATATATGAAAGATTTTTTTTTTTAATTGGCTATGTGTGAAGGGCAGTAGTCTAGGAAAACACCTAGATTTCTTGCTTGGCCAATTTGGTGAGTGGTAACACAGTATTTTCTTCTTGGCATGTAGGTGCCATATTTGACTGTCATAACATAAACGGTTTCTTCTTGAGTTTGTGTCCACAGGCACCACTGCTTTTAGGAGGGGCTAGCTGAAAGGCTGGCATAGAGTTCAAAGCCCGTTTTTCTGAATGTGGTCCCATGAAGCACTGGTTTTGAGAAATGTGAACAGATACTTTGTAGAGAAAGAAATGTTGAATAACCCAAACTTTTGGTAAACGTCAAATACTATACCCTTCTTGGAGGGTCACCGTGGAAACATAGAGACTCCCAGTAAAGAGACTCTTCAACTTTCTTTAACTCAGAATTTCCCATAGTTACTTCAGTGTAGAACCCTTTCTTCACAGGACACATATTTGGGGGGATCTAACTAGACTGAATGCAGTTTTTATGTTACGAAATTTGGGAGGGGGGAGGATTCGATTATCCAAGAATCACTGTGTTTGAATCAGAAGACAGAACTGTATCCAGTGGTGTGCTGTAAAGGTTTACCCACCAGCCTGGGGGATGTGGGGGAGGTAGGAGAAAGCAGAGGTGTTCGAGACACAGGAAGAAGCACGAACTAGTTGTCTTGGAGAGCGAGACAGCAGACTCGCTGGGGCAGCGTGCTAGAATTGCCAGACAGTTTTGAGTCCCCTCTGGAGGTTTGAGGTCATGACTGAAAGTGAGACTAGCCAGCAACAGCAGCGCTATTTCCTCCAGCTGCCTGGCTTTAGGAGTTGAGAAGACGGGGGCTAGGTTTAACCACCATGAGAGCTTTTCCAGGCAAGAACAACAGGAAGGAAGGGAGCGTGAGAGATTGGGAATCTGGGCAACCTGTGGTGGGTAAGGAAGCAGTGAGCACAGGGGGGTCTGACGATAAGGGACAGGTGCTGGGTCTTTGGACCGGAGGTCTAGAGCTATCAGAGGACACTTGGAGTTGGGGTACTGGAGTGTTTTGAAAATAAAGGAGGTGATAGAGTTCCCATTTGGGAGATGGGGCACTTGCTGGTAGTGAGAACTAGGGTGTGGCAAAGGAAGAGGTAATTACAGGAGGTTTGGTGTCAGGTGTTTCCGCGGATGGCGCCCAGCATTAGGATGGATGGAGGGGGGAGGTGGGAGGCAGCTGAGCCAGGTGCTAATCCTCAAGGGTTCAGGAGGACAGGGAATTCCAGAGATGACAGCAACAGCTGGGGTGGTGTCACTGGGTTGCATGAGCTTCAGGGGAGCTGGGAGTTAAAAAAAAAAAAGAGTAGAGGAAATGTTCTGGAAACTGCAAGACACTCATTGCACTTTTAGACTTTGAGGTGATATGGATGCCAGAGGAGAACAACCTGTACTTTGGGGAGCTGCAGGGAGAAACGGCCTTCTCGGGGAACAGCAGGCTGCCGGGTAAAGGGAAGTTTCCCCGAGGTGGCAGAGGATTTAGAAGAGTTTGCTGATGAGGGGCTGCCTTCTTGAGGGCAGAGCGCAAGAGTTTAAGGGGCGGGGGGGATGGTTGGAGGAGACCTTGTCTGGAGTTTATAGGGGTGAGGGTCCAGGGGATGATGGAGCCGCAGTGCCTCAGGCAGGTTGAGACTGGTACCGAGGGAGGATGGTCAGCTCAAGTTGAGTCCAATAAGAGTAGGGGGAGGCCTCGCTCCATTCAGCGGCAACACCAGCAAGGCAGCTTTGTACTTAGGTCTCTTCTGCCTTCTAGTTTCCTAGATGGCCTGTTTTCCGCCGCAAGCGGGGCTGCACCCACACTGCTTCTGCACACCTCAGCACCGGCATAAGGCCGCCTCAACAAATACTCTGCAGACATTATTCTTCAAGAAAGGACAGCAGCTACCATGCTCCTGCCTCACTGCTAACTTATTAACAGGAACTTAGCTAACATTACCACCCTCTGGGAAAGCACTAAAAGATGCTTCTGTCTGACCCCTCTCCCCTCACTCCCTTGTATCCCCAAGAAGAGGTGTGTGTCTGATTGAGGGGATAGCTGCCTACCCCCCCCCAGGGCCAGCATGGACATCTTCCTCTCAGACCCTGCTTTCCTCTGGTCAGCAGCCGAATCCAAGCCACTGCAGGCCTGCTTTCTTGGTGCCCTGACTCGTGCATGTCTGTGCTTGACAGGGTACCTGGACGGATGAGGGGACCCAGACAGGAAAGAGTTTGCTATGTAAACCCACCCTCTCCACGTGCAGCTCTCAAACCTGGCTTGCACTGTCCAGTATGGGAGCTCCTCGTCACAGATGGCTATTTAGATTTAAATTAATTAAAATAAAACGAAAAGCCAGGTCCTCGAAGGCACTAGCCACATTTCAAGGGCTCAATGGCCTCATAGGGCTACACACTGGGTCAGCACAGCTAGAGAACATCATCATCACAGAAAGTTCCATTAGAATCCGCCGCTGGGAAGTATTCAAGTACTCATCATTTTGGTCCCTTTCTAACTCCGGTGTTTCTCATTGCTGCAGAATCCATAAGCGAGCCCCGAGACCCCCAGGCGTTGTGAAGGACCTGGAAGCGGGCGTGTCTGCGCGTGTGCGGAGCCGTGAGCATGGCTCAGTACAAGGGCACGATGCGCGAGGCCGGCCGAGCCATGCACCTGATCAAGAAGCGCGAAAAGCAGAAGGAGCAGATGGAGGTGCTGAAGCAGCGGATCGCCGAGGAGACCGTCATCAAGTCCAAGGTGGACAAGAGATTCTCGGCTCATTACGACGCCGTGGAGGCCGAGCTGAAGTCCAGCACGGTGGGCCTGGTGACCCTGAACGACATGAAGGCCAAGCAGGAGGCCCTGCTGAAGGAGCGGGAGATGCAGCTGGCCCAGAGGGAGCAGCTGGAGGAGCGGCGGCTGCAGCTGGAGGCGCTGCGGGAGAAGGAGCGCAAGCAGGAGCAGAAGCGCCAGATCTGCAGCCTGTCCTTCACGCTTGACGAGGGCGACGAGGGCGGCGAGGGCGACCGGGACGCGGACGCGGCGGCTGGGGAGCGGCCCCGGTCCGCGGGGGCGAGCAAGAGGAAGAAGAACCTGGGGAAGAATCCAGACGTGGACACGAGCTTCCTGCCCGACCGCGAGCGCGAGGAGGAGGAGAACCGGCTGCGGGAGCAGCTGCGGCAGGAGTGGGAGGCCAGGCGCGAGAAGGTGAAGCGCGAGGAGATGGAGGTGACGTTCAGCTACTGGGACGGCTCGGGGCACCGGCGCACGGTGCGCATCCCCAAGGGCGGCACGGTGCAGCAGTTCCTGAAGAAGGCGCTGCAGGGGCTGCGCAAGGACTTCCGCGAGCTGCGCGCGGCCGGCGTGGAGCAGCTCATGTACATCAAGGAGGACCTGATCCTGCCCCACTACCACACCTTCTACGACTTCATCGTCACCAAGGCCCGCGGCAAGAGCGGGCCGCTCTTCAGCTTCGACGTGCACGACGACGTGCGGCTGCTGAGCGACGCCACCATGGAGAAGGACGAGTCGCACGCGGGCAAGGTGGTGCTGCGCAGCTGGTACGAGAAGAACAAGCACATCTTCCCCGCCAGCCGCTGGGAGCCCTACGACCCCGAGAAGAAGTGGGACAAGTACACGATCCGATGACCCTCTTTCCGCTCCCCCGAGGCTCCCGGTCCTACCCCTCCCGGGTCCTGCAGAGCCCTGGCACGCGTCGCCTTCGCAGCCCCCTGGTGGCCTCCCGCCCGCCTCAGGGCAGCGACAACCAGCATAGGCAACTCTGTACCCTCTGTACCCGGATCTCTGTACCCTGTAACTTCCAGCTTAATTGGGTGACCTTAATTTCTTGCCCAAAATTTAATAAAGAGCCGAGGTTTCGCATTATTTTCGAGTGTGGGGGCGTTCTATTGCTGATGTTATTTTGGGGTGTTTGGTTGTTTGGGGGGTGGGTGGGTATTTTTAATGTTACTGTGTGGATTTATTAGGTGACTCTGTTGCGCTATGTTGAAACCATCACTGGGCACACCGTGGGACAGAATGAGAACAACGGGTGCATTTTTAACCTGGGTCAAAAAAGTGTTAGCAAGTAGTCACAAGCATGGACTTTGGAGCTAAACTGCCTGGGTTTGATTCCCAAGTCAGCTTCTTTACTTGCTGTGTAATTTGGGACAGATTAATTGAACCTCTGTGCCTCGGTTTCCTCTCCTGTAAGGAGGGATAAGAATAGCACCTCCTAAGATCCATGGGAAGATTAAATGAGTTAGTATGTGTAAAGCACTTAGAACTCAATAAATGTCTGCTGTTATTCTTCTGATGGTCTTGGTTAATTTATTTAAAGAACTGCTATGACCCATTTCAGAACCATGTGAGAACAAAGTTTGACCTGCCCATAACTTTTCCCAAGATCAGGGGAGGGGGGGTGGCTCACTAACTGGGGGGGCAGCCCCCTCTTGAGTGGCCCTTAGCTGGGTTGTTTAGCCCCAGGGGTTAAGGGTTGGTTAGTATAGCCCAGAGATGAGGATGACTGCTATGTCTTGCGCCTCAAGCTCCAATATGGCTCTGCGCATAAAGATCCTGTCAATATTTAAAATTTTGAGATTTTCTTCATGGTGTATTTCCTTGCGTTAATGTTGATTTTTAAAAAAATATTGTGTTGAAATATTTATCTTAAAATTTAATTTTTTTGAGAGCTGGGGTGGGGAGGGGCTGAGGGGGAGAGAGAGAGAGAGAGAGAGAGAGAGAGAGAGAGAGACTCCCAAGGAGGCTCCATGCTCAGTGCAGAGCCCAACACGGGGCTCAATCCCATGATCCCAAGATCATGACCTGAGCCAAAATCAAGAGTTAGAAGCGCAATTGACTGAGCCACGTAGGTACCCCTAAAATATTTAATTACTGAGCTTTGGGGTTTTTCCACCCCACTCCGACAATCTCTGTGTTTTAATTGTTGCATCGGGACCACTGATGTTCAAACCGATTGTTGATACAGTTGAATTAATGGCTACATATTTGTTATTATTTTCTATGTGTTGCCTCTATTTTTGTCTTCCACTCTTTTTCTGCATTTAATGGTTTTTAACTGAGCACTTTATATAATTCTATTTTCTCTCCTTTCTTGGCATATCAGTTATAGTTTTTTTTTAAACTTTTCTTAGTGGTTGCCCAGTTTGCAATACACATTTACAGCTAATACGAGTCTACTTTCAAATAACATTATATTGCTTCACAGGTAGTGGAGGTAATTTACAATAACTAAGCAATCCCAGTTCCCCCTTCCAGGCCCCTGTATCATTGCCATCACTCATGTAACTTATACACATATATATGATATATACATCATCAAACACACGGTTGCTATTATTTTGAACAAACTGTTACCTGTTAGATCAATTAAGAATAAGAGAAACAAAATATTTAATTTTACCTTCACTTATTCCTTCAACACTCTTCCTTTCTATATGTAGATCTGAGTTTCTGTCCTATAGCATTTTCCTTCTTTCTAAAGAACTTCTTTTAACATTTCTTACAAGGCATGTCTACTGGGAAACAAAAATTCCTCAATTTTTGTTTTGTCTGAGAAAATCTTTATTTCTTCTTCATTTTTGAAGGATAATTTTGCAGATTACAGAATTGTAGGGTGATGTGGGGTTTTTTTTTTCTCTCAACATTTTAAACATTTCACTCCACTCTTTTCTTGACTGCAGGGTTTCTGAGAATTAAGATGTAATTCTCTGTTCCTCTATAGATGAGGTGCTTTTTTTTCCCCTTTGGCTTGTTTTGGGATTTTTTTTTTATCTTTGATTTTCTGTATTTGAAAAATGATACACCTAGGGGGTATATACATATATATATATAAGGTTTATCCTTCTTGGTGTTCTTTGAGCTTTCTAGATCTGTGGTTTGGTGTCTGACATTAATTTAGAGAAATGTTCAGTCATTATTATTTTAAATATTTCTTCTGTTCCTTTCTTTTTTCTCCTTATGGTATTTCCCTTATGCACATGTTACAGCGTTTGTAGTTGTCCCACAGTCCTTGGCCATTCTATTATTTTCTCTTTTTTTCTTTATTCCCTTGATTTTCAGTTCTGGGGGTTTCTATTGAGATGACTTCAAGATCAAAGATTCTTTAGTCAGCCATGTCCAGTCTACTGAGTAAGCCCATCAAAGGCATTCTTCATTTTTGTTACAGTGTTTTTGATCTTTAGCATTTCTTTTGGGGTCTTTCTTAGGATTTCCCTCTCTCTGCTTACATTGCTTAATCTGTTTTCACATGCTGTTTACTTTATCTATTAGAGACCTTAGACTATTTAAATTCCCAGTTCCGATAATTCTAACAGCCCTGTCATATCTGGTTCTGATGCTTTCTCTGTCTCTTCAAATTGTGGTTTTGCCTTTTGGTATGGCTTGTCATTTTTTTCTTGAGAGCTAGACATGATATACCAGGTAAAAGTCGTTTGGTGAGACTGTGCCCCTGGACTGTGAACTTCAGAAGTGTTTCTCAGTTTTTCTCTCTCCCCCCTTAAGTGAAACAGGATGGCAAAAGTGGGCTGGAATTGGGTATTTCCTTTCTCTCAAGTCAATAAGCTCTGATAATATCCCAGCAAATTAGGCTCTAGTTAACTAGTTTCTTCTGAGGGCAGACCTTGTTAAGAACAGAGTGCTCTGTTGTATTCAAAATTGTTTCCTTTCTCCTCTCCTTGCAGGAAGCAGGAAGGAATTTTTCTCTAATATTTACTGTGGGGACCTGGTTGACCTCCTGAAGGTAAAACAAAAGTATGAGGTCCTTGTAGTTCTTAAGAGTTGACCACACTGAGCCTGAAGTAATTGTCAACTACAGTTCGGGTTTCTGTACACCAGCAAGATTCCTGCAGGGGTTTCTGCTCATGGGCTTCTGCTTTGGTTAGTTGGAATTCTTTTTATCTGTCTGTTTCTCTAGTTCTGGGGCAGCAGTCTCTTCTGTGACCTTACTTCTCCAATGGTTCCAATGAGAGTTGTTGATTTTTCAGTTTGTTTGACTTTTTACTTATTTATTAGGATGAAATGGAGATTTCTAAGCTCTTTACATGCCCAAACCAGAAACCAGGAGTACTCCTAGCCCTTCAATATTAGGAAGCATTGAGCATTCTAATAAGTTTGGCCTCTTGAAAAAGAGATCCTCTGCAGTCTTCTGATTTGTTTCAGTCAGGGTTGGTTTCTCTCCGTGGTCCGTGGCTGACATTCTGGAACCTCCCTTCACCATTATCCTGGAAATACCCTCTACCTGCCTTATATGTTAAATTCCATGTTTCCTATATCTTGGGTCTTCTTGTCTTCTTTCTGGATTTACTTTCTCTTTTTGACAAAGTACATTCTCCCATTGCTTGTTGATGAAGGATGTTTGAGAAGTATTTGTTTTTAGAGCTTGAATATTTATTTTTATTTCCTTATTATTTTTTTAAATAATCTTTTATTATGTTATGTTAGTCACCGTACAGTAAATCCTTAGTTTTTGATGTAGTGTTCCATGATTCATTGTTTGCGTATAACACCCAGTGCTCCATGCGATACATGCCCTTCTTACTACCCATCACCAGCCTATCCCAATCACCACACCCCCCTCCCCTCTGAAGCCCTCAGTTTGTTTCCCAGAGTCCATAGTTTCTCATGGTTCATTCCCTATTCTGTTTAGCCCCCCTTCATTCTTCCCTTCCTTCTCTTATCAATCTCCCTGCTATTTCTTATGTTCTATAAATGAGTGAAACCATATGATAACTGTCTTTCTCTGCTTGACTTACTTCACTTAGCATAATCTCCTCCAGTCCCGTCCATGTTGCTGCAAATGTTGGGTAATTGTTCTTTCTGATGGTTGAGTAATATTTCATTGTATATACGGATCACATCGTCTTAATCCATTCGTCTGTTGAAGGGCATCTCGGCTCCTTCCACAATTTAGCTATTGTGGACAATGCTGCTATGAACATTGGGGTGCATATGGCCCTTGTCTTCACTATGTCTGTATATTTGGGGTAAATACCCAGTAGTGCAATTGCTGGGTCATAAGGTAGCTCTATTTTTAACTTTTTAAGGGACCTCCACACTGTTTTCCAAAGTGGCTGTACCAACTTGCGTTCCCACGAACAGTGTAAGAGGGATCCCCTTTCTCCACATCCTCTCCAACATTTGCTGTTTCTTGCCTTGTCAATTTTTGCCATTCTAACTGGTGTAAGGTGGTATCTCAATGTAGTTTTGATTCAAATTTCCCTAATGGCTAATGATTTTGAACATTTTTTCATGTGTCTGTTAGCTGTTTGTACGTCTTCATTGGAAAAGTGTCTGTTCATATCTTCTGCCCATTTTATGATTTGATTATTTGTTTCTCGTGTATTGAGTTTGAGAAGTTCTTTGTAGATCTTGGATACCAGTCTTTTATCTGTAGTGTCATTTGCAAGTATCTTCTCCCATTCCGTGGGCTGCCTCTTAGTTTTTTGACTGTTTCCTTGGCTGCGCAGAACCTTTTTATCTTGATGAAGTCCCACAAGTTCATTTTTTCTTTTGTTTCTCTTGCCTTTGGAGTTGTGTCATGAAAGAAGTTGCTGTGGCCAATATCAAGAGGCTACAGCCTATGTTCTCCTCTAGGATTTTGATGGATTCCTGTCTCACATCGAGGTCTTTCATCCATTTGGAGTTTATCTTTGTGTATGGTGTGAGAGAGTGGTCAAGTTTCATTCTTTTGCATATAGCTGTCCAATTTTCCCAGCATCATTTATTGAAGAGACTGTCTTTTTTCCACTGGATGTTTTTTCCTGCTTTGTCAAAGATTAGTTGCCCAAAGAGCCGAGGGTCCGTTTCTGGGTTCTCTATTCTGTTCCATTGGTCTATGTGTCTGTTTTGTGCCAGTGCCATGCTGTCTTTGTGATCACAGCTTTGTAGTATAGCTTGAATCAGGCAACGTGATGCCCCAGCTTTGTTTTTCCTTTTCAACAATTCCTTGGTGATTCGGGGCCTTTTTTGGTTCCACACAAATTTAAGGGCTGTTTGTTCCAGTTCTTTGAAAAATGTCATTGGTATTTTGATCGGGATGGCATTGAAAGTATAGATTACTCTGGGTAGCATAGACATTTTAACTATGTTTATTCTTCCGATCCATGAGCATGGAATATTTTTCCATCTTTTTGTGTCTTCTTCAAGGTCTTTCAAGAGTGATCTGTAGTTTCTAGAATATAGATCCTTTGCATCTCTGGTTAAGTTAATTCTGAGATAACATATGCTTTTTGGTTCTATGGTAAATGGAAAGAGCTTGAATATTTAAAATTTTTCTTCATTTTACCCTACTACATGATTGAAAGTTTGGCAGATGGAACTCACTTTCTGTCAGAAGGAATTGTTCCATAGTCTCATAGTTTGCTTTCTTGATTATTCCATTTAATATATTTAGCAGAAGGTCAAGTGTAGGGGTAGTTACATAAAATCCAGGGCGACTATCCCAGACCCTCCGTGGGGGAATGGCTGAGACGAGGCTTCCTCCATTTTCTTGTCCCTCACTTCCTCTGTATGTTTCAAGATGCTCTGCTCCTGCCTGTCCAAAGAGGACTTCTCAAAGGAAGAAATCCCTCCTTTGTTGGGTCGTTTGATTTCCCAGTCCTCTCCCTGGCAAGTCTCCAGAGTAAGTCCTCTCCCTTTATTGTCCAAATCACTTTGTACTTGTTATATATTCTGTATTGTGCTATGCTTTCCCCCTTCATCTCCATGTATTCCCTTGTAAACTCCTTAAGCCCATGGGTCAAGTCTTTATGATTCCTGTCTCCCCAGAGTGACTAGACCACAAAAACTTTGTTTACTTGCCTTGGATGGAGATGAAATTTGTTCCAGGATGCAAGTGTACATGCACAGACATCAGCTGGCCCAAATCTTTCTGGATGGAATTCAAGACTGAAGTAGACAGAATGCATTATTTTGGAGGCTCCCATCCAAACAAATTTAGGAGAAAATTGTTACCTCCTTGAGTGGTACAAATGGTACAGAACACGAGAGACAACCCAACCCCCTTCTTCTGCTGCTGACCCCAAGCTAACACCATGGGGACACACTTGTCATTGCACCACCTCTAAGATAAAGTCTGTGTTCTGACTAAAGTGCTGCATTTCAACATCCTCTATTATTGGCCTATGTATTATTAGCCAACTGCCTATTATTCAGCCTGGAAAACCTTGTAGAAGACTATTCATAATGAGAGCTAACATTATGTGATTATGCTGGAAACTGTTCTAAGTACTTCAGCTATTTTAACTAATTTAATTTGTATGGGGATCCTATGAGACAGGTTGTTATTCCCATTTTACAGATGAGGAACAGAGAGACTTAAGTAATTTCTTCAAAGTTAAACATCAGTGAGAGCAGAGTTGGGCACTGCTGTGTTTCTTCCCTTTGCCAACTAGAAAGCACTTGATTTATTGTCACTTGCTTTTGGGGATAGACAACACGATCCTCACGCAATGAGGGCAAATATGCTTTTATGCAGGTTCAATGTGACGACCACTCAAACTTCTACATTTCCCTATAAAATCACACGGGAGAAAGCCAATGTACAAATAAGCTCTTGGGGATCATCACGCGATCTCCCATCTTCTTTGAACACCCTAATTGGTTGAGTCACTTAGGAAGGTGTTAATAAATGAACAGGAAAGAGCGTCAACTAGCTTGACACAAGCAGGTGCCAAGCAGGTATATTGATTTGAGAGCCATTACACGGATCTCAGGGTCAGGGTCTCATTTGTGTTTTTCATTATTTCTCAGAATGAGGGACCAGAGTTTCTGCATTCCTAACTGGAGGATTGCAGCAAGGAAAGACATTTCTTATGGATTCATATATTTTTGCCAGGTAAATATAATAATAAATGATATTAAGATGAAAAAGAAAAGCCAGATGAAGAAAAAACAATCCCATGCTGGAAATTTATAGACTTTTTGAATAGTAAGATATATTTATATTTATATTTGTGTGTATATATGTATCTGTGCATGTACATGGCGTGTGTGTGTGTGTGTGTGTGTGTGTGTGGTGTGCATGTGTGTATGTGTTTTTATTTGGATCTCCAACAGAGAAGAAATGCTCCTTCACGGGCCTCAGGGATCACAAGATACCGAGTGTATTTCATTAGGGCAGTGTTGAGTAGTAGTTATGGCTAATGAGCTAGAGAAGCTGAAGTCACTAGGAAGGCAATGGGATTTTAATCTCCACATGTGGGAGCCAGTTTCCAAGAGGGCCCCCAGTGATTTTTCCTTCTTGATTTCATACCCTTGTGTAACCAATAAGATTTTGATAAAATGACAGTGTGTAACATTTAAGACTGGGTTATAAGAGGCATTGTACCTTTTTTCCACTTACTCTTTTGAATAACTCACTCCAGGGGAGGCCAGCTATCACTTTGTGATATTTAGGCAGCTGTAGGAACAGGGCGACCTGGCAAAAAATAAAGAACCAAGGCCTTCTGCTAGCAGCCAGCAAAAACAGAGCATCCAACTTGGAGTCAGATCCTCCAGCCCCAGTCAAGCTTTCAGATGACTGCAGTCCAGACCAGCAACATGACTGATCTCATGAGAGATCCTGAGCCATATATAACTAATATAGATGTATCAAGACATATTTTATATACCATAAAATATACTCATTTAAAGTTCTGTGATTTTTAGTATATTCGTGGTTCTGTGCAAACATTACCACAATATGATTTTGGGACATTTTCATCACTCTCAAAACACACCCTGTACACATCACCCTCCTTCCTAGCCCTAAGCATTTACTAATTACCTTCTGTTTCTATAGATCTGCCTATTCTGGACATATCCTATCAATAGAGTTATACACAATGCAGTTTTTGTGTCTGATTTCTGTCACTTATCATAATATTTTCAAGATTTATCCATGCGGTAGCATGTATCAGTACTTCATTCCCTTTTATAGCCAAATAATATTGTAGTGCATGGGTACACTACATTTCCTTTATCTATTTATTGGACATTGATGGACATTTGGGTTGTTTTCATTTTCTGTTTTTTGTTTGTTTGTTTTTACTGTGATCATTTGTGTACAAATTTTTGTGTGGACATGTTTTCACTTCTCTTAGGTATGTACAGAGGAGCAGAATTACTGGATCTTATGGTGACTATATGTGTAAACTGTTGAGGAACTTCCAGGCTGTTTTCTAAAACAGCCACACCATTTTACGTTCCCATCAGTGATGTCTGAGGGTTTCAAATTCCCCCACATCCTCACCAACACTTATTATCATCTATCTTTCGGATTAAAGCCATTCTTTTAGGTGTGAAGTAGTATCTAGATTATATTGGTTATGACGTGCATTTCCTGGATGGCTTTTGATGTTGAACATCTTTTCCTATGCTTATTGGCTGCTTGTATATTTTCCATGGAAAATTTTCTATTCAGATCCTTGGCCCATTTGTAATGGGATTACTTATCTTTTTATTATTGAGTCTTAAGAATTCTTTACATATAATAATCCAAGTGCTATGTCAGGTATATGATTTGCCAGTATATTTTCCATTCTGTGGGTTGTCTTTGCACTTTACTGATAGTATTATTTGAGCACAAAGTTTTTAACTTTAATGTAGTTCAGTTTATCTACTTTTTTTATTTTGTTGCTGGTTCTTTTGATATCATATCTAAGAAACTGTTGCAGAATCCAGGCTTATATAATTCACTCCTGTTTTCCTTTGAGAGTTTTAGAGTTTCACCTCTTACATTTATGTCTTTTGATCCATTTTAAGTTAATTTTTATATATGGTTTGAGGTAAGGGTCCAAATTAATTATTTTGCATGTGGCTATCTAGTCCTAGCACCATCTGTTGAAAAAGCTGTTCTTTCCCCCATAGTCTTGGCACTCAAATGACATAAATCGGTTGAGTATAGACACATGGACATATATCTGGACTCTCAAGTCTATTCCGTTCATCTATGTGTCTGTTGTTATGCCAATACTACTCTGTCTTGGTTACTGTTGCTTTTAGATAGTTTTGAAATAGGGAAGGACGTGTCCTCCAACTTTTTCTTCTTTTTCAAAGCAATCATTTTCTCAGTTTTTAGTTTACCTGGGAGTGTCTTTATTTCACTTTTATTTTTAAAAGATAGTTTTGCTGATCATAAGCTTCTTGATTCACAGGTTGGTTGGTTTTTCCATCATATTGGTTATGGTCTTTGGCCTTCCTTATTTTTTTTTTTTAAGATTTTATTTATTTGCCAGAGAGAGACACAGCAAGAGAGGGAACACAGGCAGGTGGGGCAGGAGAAGGAGAAGTAGGCTTTCCGCTGAGCAGGGGGCCCCCTCCCTTATTTTTGATGAGAAGTCAACTTATTGAGGATTCAGTCAGTCTTATTAGTGTTCCCTTGCGTATGATGAGTCACTTTTCTCTTATGGCTTTGAAGACTGTCTCTTTATTGTTGGCTTTCAGCACTTTGACTATGATGTGTCTGGGTGTGGCTCTGTGCTTTAATACTACAGAGAAATAACTGAGCTCCTTGTATGTGTAGATTAATTCTTTTCAGCAAATTTTGAAGTTTCCAACCATTATTTCTCTTAATATTTTTTTCAGTTCCTTTCTCACTATCTTCTCCTTCTGGTACACCCAGTATGCATATGTTGATGTTGCTTAAAGATGTCCTATATTTCTCTGAGGCTCAGTTTCTTTCTTTTTTTTATCATTTTTTTTCTCTTTTTTCCTACTGCATAATCTCCATCTCTCTGCCAGTTTGCTTATTCTTTCTTCTACCAACTCATACCTGTAGTTAAGTCCTCTACTGAGATTTTCATTTCAGTTATTATATTTTCAACTCTAGAATTTCCATTTGGTTCTATTTTATAATTTATATCTCTTTTTTTATATTTTCTATTTGTTGAGACATCATCATCACACCTTCCTTTAGTTCTTTAGACATGCACTCCTTTAGTTCTTTGAATATATTTATAATAGCTGCTTTGAAGTTTTTGTCTGCTATGCCCAAAATCTAGACCCATTAAAGGTAATTTCTGTTGTCTGCTTTTCTTCCTGTGCGTTGGTCACACTTTCCTATTTCTTTGCATGTCCTCATATTTTTTGTTGAAAACTGGACATTTTAGATAATATGTTGTAGCAACTAGGGATACTGTTTTTCTCCCTTCTGAGGACTGTTGCTGTTGGTGTTTGCTTAGTGAGTTGGCTTGGACAGTTCAGTAAATCTATTTTCCCTGCACTGTGCAGCCTCTGACATCTGTGCTCAAACTTTTCCCCCTCAATTTTATCTTTAAGCCTAGTTTCCTACCAGTCACCCCTGGGTCAGCATAGGTTATCAGTGAGTCTCTGATGGGTCAGAGGTTGTAATTAATCCCCCAAACCAATGATTTTCACTTGTTACCATGGGGTCTGTGTGTGGCTTGGAGACTGCTTTCACTTCAGGGCGTTTATAGGTTGCTCCATTTTCAACCAGGGACTAGTGCAGAATTTCTGTTTCCATTTACTATTTGAAGGACTCAGCCTTGGGCACACACGGAGTTCCCGATCACCAGGGGTGACTGCAGATTCAGCTGAGCTCCATCTGACTGTCTCTTTCCATGACCTCCTCATTAAGCTTCTGGCTAGTCTGCCTCTATATGTATCATACCAAGTTGTTAGCCTCCACTAATTGCTGGTTCATTGCCCCATTGTTTTCACTAATGACTGGGGCATAAATTGTTCCACAGTCTGATCCAGTGAAAGTAGAACCCCTTAGCAGGGTCAAGGTATTGCCAGTCTTAAGGCTTGCTCCAACATTTTTCCTGGGCAGAATCTCTGTGCTTTGGATGAAGTCAGGGAGGTGGGGAGATAGGGAACTCACTCTTTACGAGCTGCACCATCCTTACCAAGCAGGAGCTGTGTGTGGGGAAGGTAGGAACAGGTGCCATCAGCAAGCTACCACAGCCCAGAGGTGAGGTTTGGGGGTTGGA
Source organism: Ursus maritimus (assembly GCF_017311325.1). Classification (NCBI taxonomy): domain Eukaryota; kingdom Metazoa; phylum Chordata; class Mammalia; order Carnivora; family Ursidae; genus Ursus; species Ursus maritimus. The sequence goes on from NW_024425564.1 coordinate 15,570,478, forward strand.
GTGGGAGATGGGATTTGCCAGTATTCACCAGCTGCCAAATCTGTCTGCAATAGCTCTTCCACCCCAGGAATGTGATCTTGTATCTCCTCCATCAAAATGTGATGTTTATTTCCCCACCTCCTTGGGTGGCTGGCGGGCCCTGTGTCTGCTTTGACTAGTGCAATATTGGGGAAATAATGCTGTTCCCGTGGATGGAGTTTAAACCGGCCTCACATCTTCTCTTCCTGCCTCTCACGATACTTGCTCCCAAGACACACATAAGATCTAGCTGTCACGCTGTGAGAAGCCAATCTTCGTGCAGAGGCCATGTCGAGGTGCTTCAGTTGGTACTCTAAACCGAGCTTCCAGCCTATAGCAAGCATCAACTGCCAGCCGTGTGAGTGACCCATCTTGGATGTTCCAGCCCAAATGAGGTCCCAAATGACATCAACCCCCACAGATAGCATGCCCAGGAGAACCACCCAGGTAAGCCCAATAGAGCCACAGAATCATCAAAGGTAATAAAATAGCTGTTGAATATTGTTGTTTTAAGCCATGAAGTTTGGCTCAGTGTGTTCACCAATCTGGAAGTCCCCAAACCCCATTATTCAGGGGTTTTCATGGATGTTTCATTACATAAGCATGATCGATGAAATCACTGGCCATTGGTGATTGAAATCTATAGCCCTTCTTCTCTCTCCAAAGGTCAGAGAGTAGAGATGAAAGTTTTAACCCTCTAATCACATGGTTGGTTCCTCTGGCTGCCAGCCTGCATCCTAAAGCTTCTAGAGGACCACCAAGAGTCACCTCATTAACATAAAATCAGGTGTAGTCTAAGGGACTCATTATGAATAACATACACTCTGATTACTCAGGAAATTCCAAAGATCTCAGGAGCTCTGTGCTCCAGGGACAAAGACCAAATGTATATTTTTTTCTTATACCACAGCCCTATATAAGTAACATCTACCTAATAATCAGTAACTTCCAAACTTTTTGGCCATGACCCTGAAATACATCCTACATCCTAACCAAGTATGCAAACACCGCAGACATATATACGTAGGGCCATATATAACACATATGTAGCATATATAAAACCAAAGTTTTACTCAATTTCTAGGAAATCATATTCACCCTCATTATATGCAATATACTCTGATATTTTCAATTCAGTTCAATTCATTCATGTTCCTTTCTGTTTCTCCTTCTTCCTTTTTCTTTCAAATGCTGACTCCAATGCATGAAATGGCTTTCTTGACCCACTAATGTGTCTTAAGCCATAGTCTGAAAGATACTGTGCTCTCAATAGCCAAGACTTGCTATATCTCTAGATCTCTGAGACTTTAAGGAGAAGAGGGAGAAACAAAGACACACTTTGCCAAGGGGAGTCACCTCCTGGACCAGCAGGAAAAGAGACAAATATGCAGAGTAAGAGAACAGAGACCAGTGAGTGTCAACATAAAGAAGAATGAGAACAAGTGATAGACGCCAGAGGAAAGACGTACAGACAGCTCTCCCTCTTGAAACTACTGAACACGTGTTTTTCCACCAGTCACTTATTTCAGAAACCCAAATTGGTGCCCTAGGACCCTCGTAGCCCCATACCTGCCCTCAAGCTTGTACTTGAGTCTTTGTGTCCCATTCTGCCAATTGCTCCTCTGCTCTGAGCCTTCGGACTAGTCCTTGAAAAGGCTGACTTCACAGAGTCTGAGTGACCTCATCACCAGACACCAATAGCCAGTAGGCTGACCACTATAGAATCTCTTCCAGAGCTGTGAACATAGTCAGAAAGGGAGTCCTAGCCCAGCACTGGAAAAGGGATTCTGGCTAGAAGAACCAAGTATGTCCCAGAAAGGATGGCAAAGGGCTTTGTTCTTAGAGATGTCATACCCAGCCTCGTGAGTTTAAAGACAGATGTTCTTTGTGATTCTAGAGAAGCATATGGCTGTTTACGCTTTCTTTATTCTTCCCTGGGTTAAATTGCTATGGCATTGTCTCACTTCTTCTAATGGACCGTGTCTAACATCTGTGCAGTTACAAATGGGGCATGCTCATTTGTGGGTTTATGGAGCTTGAATAACCTCAAGTCTGCCAGGGACCTGCTGCCTCTTGCAGACAGAGGGAAGCAGGGGGCACTGCTGGAGGGTGAAGTAGGTCAGTTCACAGGGCAAGGGAAAGTAACGAAGCAACGGGTGTTAAGGACAAAAAGAATCCTAACTTAACTGTCCTGTAATATTGTTTAAGCTGGATTCATTTGCCCTCTCTAATGCTTGTATATGATATTTAAATGGCATTTATTGGGTTTTATTTTTTATATTATAAATGTAACATGCATATTATGGAGAACTTTTGAAATATAAAAGAGGAAACAAATCACTCATAATTGTGCCACTCAAGAAGACCAGTTACTGTTGTGATTTTTTTCTTTCATTCGTTTCATCCCAGGCATATGCATGCTTGAGATACATTTGAATCATTAAGCCATGTATGCAATTTTGTAATCTGCTTTTAAAACTTCCCATTATATTCTCCATGTTTTCTTCAAAAGCATCCCAAAGAATATATTTTTAAATTTTTTATTATGTTGTGTTAGTCACCATACAGTACATCCTTAGTTTTTGATGTAGTGTTCCATGATTCATTGTTTGCGTATAACACCCAGTGCTCCATGTGATATGTGCCCACCTTAATACCCATCACCGGCCTATCCCAATCACCACACCCCCCCTCCCCTCTGAAGCCCTCAGTTTGTTTCCCAGAGTCCATAGTTTCTCATGGTTCATTCCCTATTCTGTTTAGCCCCCCTTCATTCTTCCCTTCCTTCTCTTATCAATCTCCCTGCTATTTCTTATGTTCCAAAAATGAGTGAAACCATACGATAATTGTCTTTCTCTGCTTGACTTATTTCACTTAGCATAATCTCCTCCAGTCCCGTCCATGTTGCTGCAAATGTTGGGTAATCATTCTTTCTGATGGTTGAGTAATATTCCATTGTATGTATGGACCACACCTTCTTAATCCATTCTTCTGTTGAAGGGCATCTCGGCTCCTTCCACAATTTAGCTATTGTGGACAATGCTGCTATGAACATTGGGGTGCATATGCCCCTTCTTTTCACTACGTCTGTATCTTTGGGATACATACCCAGTAGTGCAATGGCTGGGTCATAGGGTAGCTCTATTTTTAACTTTTTAAGGGACCTCCACACTGTTTTCCAAAGTGGCTGTACCAACTTGCAATCCCACCAATAGTGTAAGAGGGTTCCCCTTTCTCCACATCCTCTCCAACATTTGTTGTTTCTTGCCTTGTCAATTTTTGCCATTTTAACTGGCATAAGATGGTATCTCATTGTGGTTTTGATTTGAATTTCCCTGATGGCTAATGATTTTGAACATTTTTTCATGTGTCTGTTAGCCATTTGTATCTCTTCATTGGAAAAGTGTCTGTTCATATCTTCTGCCCATTTTTTGATTTGATTATTTGTTTCTCGTAAACTTGACCACCCTCTCACACCATACACAAAGATAAACTCTAAATGGATGAAAGACCTCGATGTGAGACAGGAATCCATCAAAATCCTAGAGGAGAACATAGGCTGTAACCTCTTGACATTGGCCACAGCAACTTCTTTCATGACACAACTCCAAAGGCAAGAGAAACAAAGGAAAAAATGAACTTGTGGGACTTCATCAAGATAAAAAGCTTCTGCACTGCCAAGGAAACAGTCAAAAAAACTAAGAGGCAGCCCACGGAATGGGAGAAGATATTTGCAAATGACACTACAGATAAAAGACTGGTATCCAAGATCTATAAAGAACTTCCCACAGAATATTTTTATCTCAATTTCTCTTTCATTCTTATAGAAAAAAGTATGTGTGCTCCACTGATATATTCAAAGATAAGCAGATTTAGAACATGCAGTATTTTGGTGTTCTAGCTTTTTAAAATTAGTGTCCTCAGTAATGACAGGCCAAAGTAAAGAAAATACAGGCCTCTTTTATTTCTCTGCAATTGCTTTGAAATTAGGCTTTCTCTGTATGGCGGCAGCACCTCTCATGCATTCCTTCGTGGTAACTGAGATGTGCAATCGTAAATCCTGGGAAAGAGGCCTAGAACCCATTTTGAAGGATTAAAATCCTACTTTTTAAAAAGTTGAAGGTCTACTAATCTAAACACTGAATCTTTTAGAAGGGGGAGAGTAACAAAGTCTCTTTTCAAATCAAGTAATTATCAAGTTAAGTTTCTCTCTGGGACCATTAAAACACAGTTTGTAGTCCCCTAACCCTGAGGCACAGCCTTTTCAAACTTGCAGACAGAGGGCTCTAGAACCCTCCATAATTCCATAATGAAATGGAAATTCTTCTGAACTCGATGGATTTTACTGGGGGTGGGGGGAATATCTGATTTCAATTTAGGCATAGAAAGTGGGAGGGGGGAGGAAACTTTTAAAAAATTATAAAACTCTTCCCTGTCCCCACCCAGCTCCCTTTGTGCGCTTACAATACTGTTCTGATTTTTTTTAAAGAATTTAAACCGACTCCCCACCAAGTCACACCTCTTTTCCCAAGAGCCCATTAGAAGCCTAGTGTGGGGCCCAGACTTGATTCCCTCCACCTGCAGAGGACAGAGGGCCTCCCTGCTCAGAAATTGCACCGCTGGCTTCCTTCCTGTTAATGAGGCAATAAACTGCAAATGTCTCATTTATCATTTATTCTCTGCGTCCTCCCTATCAATCTAGCCACCTTTTCCAGCTACCCTTGAACGTAAAGCAGCTTTACTCCTGTCTCTCCGACATGAAGTTGACTTCAAATAAGAGAAAATAGACACTAAGTCCTCTGGGCCATTTTATGGCACCCATCAGAAAGCTGATGGGGGAGAATAAAACGCCATTCAAACGGGTCCTTTGTGTGGCTTCGAATGAGTGTGTTGAACAAGGCGGTACTTGGGCAGCTCCGGGGCCAGATAAGGTCCCACGAGATCAATTCCTTCCGTGTTTCTAGGGATGCCGAGGAACCCAGAGCCTGGGACTGCTTTTGAGAGCTGGTGCAGAGCACCATCCTCCGAGGATGTTCTTGTCTGATCAGGGCTGCAAGATACCAAGTCTTCCTCCCTCTGCTGGCACCTGAGGACTAGGCTATGGCGACAGTGCTGGGGCCTGAGCGACAAGGAGACGAGCTGGAAAAGGCTGTTTGCAGGGAGGAAAGGCAACCCAGAACCACCAACGTTCTGCACACAGGACCCTACCTGCTCGGAGTCACAGGGGACTCAGACGAGGACACGGCAGCCGGTCCTGGCAGAGTTCCCAAGCATTGCTTCCGAGAGAATAGTGACCCCAGGAATCTGTGTTTTCCTGCCAATGCTGACCTCGGGCTCAATCGGCCTCCGGGTCTCCACCACAACTGCATCCCCCGCTCTGTCAGCCACCAATCCAGCCACCAATCTACAACCTACAGATTTAAGAAATCTTTACCCAGGAGATAAGGGCATTGGTTTGGTTTGACACGATAGTTTAGTTTTGTCTTCTCAAGGAAGCTGTGATTTTCAAGACACCAGATCTGTAACTGTATCAACCATTTAATGTCACTGATGGAAGTCCCATGCTGTATGTTATGAAGTGACAGACAAGAGTTAAACACCTTGATCTTCCAAACCTACTTCCTTCCATCTTTGCACCATTGCTCCCTCCCCGAGCTACACTCCCTTGTGCCAAATATTAGGTGAGTCATTCTGGTCTGTGTTATTTCGTAGAGATTCAAATCTCCTCCACCTCCGTCTTCATACTGAAAGTCTGAAGAAGCCAAGATGAATCTCAATTTCAATTGTAAGTAACTAGGGGAAAAAAAAAAGGAAATGAGATCAAGCTTTAAAATTTTTCTCCAGACCAAAAAAAAAAAAAAAGCGTGTGTGTTTGTATTCTCTTTTTCCTGTCTCATTGTATATGATTTCACGTCACAAGAATTTCTGTTACAAGTCAGACCCACTTCTGCCTTTGAAAAAGGCACCACAATGCAGTTATAGAAAGGAAGGTATTTCATGTACGAGGCCAGAGTTGAGGGATGAACTGTGGCTCTTAAGCTTTGGTGAACATGGGTCACAAGAGCTTCTTAAAACTGTGAAGTCCTGCCGGATCTCCGCTCCGAGAGATTCAGCTCAGTACACCTCCAGGGGGTTCTGAAGCAAATGAGCAGAGGTGGGGGGAAGTCTCCGAGAAACACTGCAGAGTAAAGCAAAACACCTCTGGCTTTAGCAGCCTGTTGACCTTGGGCAGGACCAGAAGGTTGGGGGTGAAGAAGTGAAAGCCGTAAGTACAGACATCCTTTTAAAGATGTTTAGAAAGGGAAAGGAAGAAACTGAACAGTAGCTAGCGGTAGATGTGGGAAAGCGGGAAGATATTGTGTGTCCTTTTCTTTTCTTTTTAAAGAATGAAAGATTTAAGTGTATTTATGTGCTGAAATGAAAGTGAGAGAGGTTGAAAAAAAAAAAAACAGGAGAACAGAAGATGACCGGAATCTAGGCCCCAGAAGAGGGAGGAAGACCTCAGATCAGTGCCTCACCAGCATATGACCAGCCAGCGTTGCAGAGGAAGAAGGGAGTTTATCCTCTGAGTCAGGAGGCAATCCCAGTAATAACCTTCTGAGATGAGAGAAAATAGATGGACTTCTCAAGTTTCTCTATAACAGTGTTGCTTAGTAGTTTGAATTTACTTGAAGTGCTGAAATAGGGAGATAGGACTTACAGACAAAATGCATACCAAGGAGAGCTCTCATTGTCAAACCCCAAATGGTACTCTCTCCTAAGAAGAAGTGGTCCCTAGATGTTCGGGAGAAACAGCTCTATCGTCTCACCATAAAGGGGACGATTGGAATCTTAACTTCTCCTCGTGGCTGCTGTCTAACCCTTATTAAAAACATCCTGCAATGTTCATTGTAACTTGGGGCCAGTGACCCAGTGATTCTCAGTGGACAATATCTGACAAAGCACTAGGTGGTGGTAAAGGGATCTAATACATTGTTTTCTGATGTTCATTTTGCATTATATGCAAATTTATGTGTATTTATTATTATAGAAATGTACATTCTTATTCCAGCAAATAGAGACATGCTGAAAATGGGGGGCGGGGAGTCACAGTCACACAAAGATGTGACTTTTAAGACTTGGGTGCTGTATTAGCTAACCCCCAGGAGGCCCCCAATAATCCTTGCCTGCCAGTATCCCCACCCTTACGCTGTCCCCTCCCACACAGAATCAGAACTGGCCCTGTGCGCCAATAGAACACGGCAAAAGTGTAACTTCTGAGGCTAGGTCAGAAAGCACATTGCAGCTTCCACCTGTAACCAGCGGTTTTCAGTAGCAGCGCTATTAACATTTTGGACCAGAGAGTCGTTTATGCTGGGCGGCTGTTCTGTGCATTGTAAGAGGTTTGGCAGCAACCCTGGTCTCCACCTGTTCGATGCCAGGAGCACCTCGTGCTCAGCTGTAAGAATAACAAATGTCTCCAGACATTGCTGAATGTCCCTGGGGTGAGGGGGCAAAACTCCCCCCCAGCTGAGGGCCACTGACCCAGATTGTTGACCTGCTGGCTCTGGGGGAAAGCAGCTGCCAAGCATTGTGACACATTGTGTGTGACCTCCACACTGTGGAGGGAACAGAGGCCTCCCCCACCCCCCGGCTAATAGCAGGTACCAAGTGGCCATCACTGTAAGAGAGCCCCCTGGAGAGTGGATCAAGTCACCAGAAGACTTGGCCAAAACCGACGGCAAACTTCATGGGAGCCAGAACGACCCAGGTGGACCGCTCCCAAATTCTTAACCCATGGAAACCAGGAGAGAGAATCATGATTATGTTTTTAAAAATCACTCAGTTTTGGGGTGATTTGTTCAGTTGACTTCTTTGTTTAGCAATTATCCTTGATGTTTGAATACCGAGTACATATAGAGTAGATGGGCATTATTCTCAATCCTTTTTCTTTCTTGAGAACATTTCCCTCAGGTCTAGGTGAAAAATGGAGAGCAGCATGATTGTTAACTTACTACATAAAATTATCTTCTGAACTTGAATTATTCATAAAATTTCAGTTAGTGGGTAGAAAATATGTTACAAACACTAGCCCCAAGGCCCGTGGTGAAATGAGATGCTGGCTCAAGAGAAAGTCTTAGCTATGGCATCCTAATTTTTGTGAACTCAGTTCCTGTCTCCAAAGTGATGACAATATAATTTGTAGGAACCCCCACTCCCTGCATGGCCAGATCTGCAGAAGAATTAATAATGTATCTTAGGGGGCCTCAGTTCCTTGCTCAGGCATACATCATGAGGCGAACTCAGGAGTCATAGTGGTGATTATGCTAATTCAGACTGATTGTAGATGGGTCTACCTCCCTCTGCAAGCTTAAAGAGAGCATGAATATCATTTACTACTTAAAAAACCAAATCTAGATGTCTTTCCTAAACAGGCTGAATGCACTGCTCCCACAGTGAGGCACTTACTGAGGTGGGAAATCAAATTTGTCAGTCCTGGGAACAACGAATCAGAGGCCCGGCTCTTGCTCGTCCTGTTGTTTTGATATTAAGCTCTGGGGCCAGTGTGTTGCCCTGAGATCTTGGCAAGGTAGCTTGGGGTTTTTGTTTTTGTCATTGTGTGTTTCCCATACGATTCTCATTCTTGACAAGGGATTAAAGTCCCTGTATCTCCCCCGCCTTTTTTTTTTTTTTTTTTAGCTGCCATAGGCTTGAAAGGGTTACTCAGTTTGGTGTTCAATATTGTTAACAAAAATGTATACTCCACTTTTTACTACAGTCGACAATTACAGATATTATTCCATTAGCAAATTGCAGATTTTAGATTACTGAATCCAGTTATCCAGTTCTAGAAATATAAATGCCATGCCAGTGATTATCCTGAAAATGTATTAGGGGAGAGAAAACTGGAAATTAGGGAGCAAAGAACTATTAAATTCTTATTTCCTTGGCTTGATTTTAAAGTTCTACCAGCCAACAGATCACCAAGGATTTATTTGAGGGAAAAGGACAGAAAGGAAGGAAGGAAGAATAAGAAAACCTTTTTAGAACCTAAAATGAGCCAGATACTTTGTAAGACTCTGCATTTTCTCACTTAGGCTTCATTAAGAAGGTAGATACCATTCTCCTCAGTATCAGATGTGGAAACTGAGGCATTCAGAGCTGTAGCAACTTGTCCTGATTTTTAAGTGGTCGAAGCAGGATTTGACCCTAGCTCTGCCTTCTTCTTAGCCACTAGGCTAAGCCAGATAGATGACATTTCTCTTTGTGTCAGAATTATTGACTCTAAACAATGGAAAACAGCTCTGATAAGCAAAGAGGAATTTACTGGATGGAAAAGGGGTTGGTGGGAAGTGGAGGAGGATATGAGTGTGGCTCACCGGATCAATAGGAGAGGGAAGGACCAGACTTGGGAAACAGTAGAAAAAAGGAGTCTGAAATCCTAAGATACAGCAATAGTGTCCCTACAGAGGCAGGTAGCCAGGCCTGCTGGCTCTGCTTCTGAGAATGACCCAGCCCTTTCCCCCAAGAGTCAGAGTCCCAGACAGTGTGTCTAATTGGCCAAGCTTAGGGCTCATGTTCACCCATACAGATGCATCCCAACATGAGGAAGTCTCTGAATTCACCCTCTACCAAGACCTCATATGGTAGGGGAGATTTGGGGTCATGGACACCAGAGAGTAAAGCATGTCAAATGTCCACCAAGCTCTTGAAAACTAAATGTCTTGTCTTATGAAAAAACAAAACAAAACAAAAAACCCTGTAGAGTTGCAATATGACAGATCAACGTGGGATGAACGGGTCTTCCTGGTTAGAACATACCCTCCATGAGGGGTGGGACTGTATCTGCCCTGGCGTCACCCAGAGTCTGGGACATGATGAGTATCCTGGTAAATATTCCTGAATAAATACTGATAAATAAATCCTGAATTTCGTGAAGAAATTTTGCTTACTGTTTCTCCCACTACTTTTTCCGGGGACACCACACTTAGAATTCTGGACAGATGAGAAATACTTTACTCTATTTGCAGACAAAATATTACAAACCAAGAGAAAGAAAACTCCCCAGGATTCTTGCACAGCACTATGACGAAATGTCATTCAGGGCATACGCAGTAAAGCTCAGGATCAACCTTGCAGGTTACACTTTCCTGCAGAAATTTCACAAATCGTGTTTCTTTTTTTTTCATTTAAAGATAATGTATCATCAAAATTAAATGCGTTTAAGAACATTCAAAGCATATCCCGCCATGTTTGCATATTATCTTTACCTCTTTCTCCGATATGTGTTCAGCATAGTTATAATCCGAGTACACATGCCTTTTAGTAGGTATTATTTTTTTCCACAAGATATTAATGACAATGTTCTAGGTTTCAAAATCAACTACATAAATTACAATGTTAGTGGTGGCATCATATTCCATGATCTTGATGTACCATAATGCAATAAGCCATTTCCTTATTGTTGGACATCTGGTTCATATGAATCAGACTTTTAACAAGATCTGTCTTCGGAGAAGATCAAGAATATGGCCAACAGATGGCTTGTGAAAGTGATTTTGATATTACAGTATACTGATGAGTGTAGTCAATAAAACGTAACTAAGGATTGCTCACAAATTGGCTGGTGGTGCGTGCATTTCATACACAAACAGAGTTTAAGGCAAATTAGAGGGATATGTGAAGTTCAACAGGATGACAAAAATTAGATGTAGATGAGAGGGAAAGAGCCAAATAAGCATGGAATGAAATGGAGCCAAATACACAGAAAAAGAGATTTTAGTCCCATTACTCATTGATACGTTAGAATTTTCACGCGCCAGGGGTTTCTCTACTTGAATCCATGATTCTGTGTAATCATGAAACATTCGTGTTTGAGTGTATTGACCTAACATCCTCGGTAATGATAAATCCTTTTATCATTATCATCAGGTCTCCCTAAGATTATTTTAAATCCATATACTTAGATTAAAGCAGCAGTTTTTGGAGTCAGAGGCAGGAATGGACAGCAATGGGAAAAAAAAAAAAAAACAGAGGAATCCCCAGGGTGAATTTTGACTGATGGGCTTGTGGAGGTTTATGAAGATATTTTGAAGAGAAATAGAAAAAAAAATTAAAAGAACTATTTCTGTAGAGCGTGTTTTTATTAGGAAAAAAATTAAAAAGCTATATCAGGCCATTTATGCCTTGTACCAGACACACTCTCTCACGCATTCAGACTATGTCTTAGGTCTTAAGGGGCTGAAGTTGTCTGTTTATAAAAAGCAGATCCTCATCCCTGCCCACACTGTTCCCAGTTAAGCAATGGGTCAGATTCCATGTTCCTGGAATGTTTTAGCACTTGGAGCGACAAACTGGAAAATTATTCACATTGATTTGGCTCTGATAGGAACAAATGTTTATTCATCTTTCTTCCTTCTTTCCCTGGGCCTGCTGCGACGTTGCACCAACCTTGAAAATTCACCCAAACTCTGACACAATGAGACGATTCTGTCTGATGGAAAAGAGTCTTCAGAGACAGACAGCGGCAGCTCCTGTGACAGTACAAACCCCAAGTCCCAGTTCTTGGCAGGGGAATGGCCCATGTCATTCTAGGTCCCTTGGAGAATGTGTCTGTAATAGAAACTACAGCCTGATTCCTCAGGCTTTATCTGCTCTTTAAATGGCAGCTGCTTCAGCTCCTATGCTAAGGAAGTGACCGAAGTCTATCATGCAGATGAATAGAGGTAATTACATAACTGTGTATGCTTAGTAATGTTTCAGACTGGATTGATAGCTAGATGATAGATAGATACATAGTCCCCATCACCCCTTACACACTCCACCATGTACCTCCTAAAAACAAGAACACTCTCCTATGCCACGCTCTCCAAGTCAGGGAATCCACACTGACACACACAGTTCTCCAATCTGCAGACCTCGTTCAACAGTCTCGACCGTGTCCCTTTTCCTTTGCCATGCAGGCTCCCCCACAGGGCACGCGTTGCATTGAGCTGTCCATCCTATTGGCGTCCTTCCGTCTGGAATAGCCCGTGGTTCTGCCTGCCTCTAGTGTCCTTGATCTGTCTTCAAGAGCACGGGCTTTTCATTCCATGGCTGGCCCTCCACCAGCAGGAATACCACCAGCGTGATGCCGGGCTCTGCTCAGCACATCACCTCAGAAGGTTCGCGGCGCTGCCCTTTCCCACCTGTGGTGGTGTTACCTTGATCCCCGGTCAAGCTGTCTGCCACCCTTCCCTTTGCATTTGACTAATATTTTGTGGGCAGATAGTCCCGTGTTTTGCCAATATCCTATTTCTTACGAAGTCTCCACCCACCAGGGACATACACATGTATCAACTACTAATATTATTGTTGCCTAACGGTCATGATGTATTTCCACTGTTCCCCCTACCTTTATTAGTTGGCATTCTACTATAAGGAAGAGATTTCCCTTCGTCACATTTGTTTGTTTATTTATTTATTTTAGAGAAAGAGAGGAAGAGAGAGAGTGTACATGTGTGGGTGGGGGGAGGAGCAGAGGGAGAGGGAGAGAGAATCCCAAGCAGGCTCCACACCCAGCAGAGTCCAACGCAGGGCTCAATCTCACAACCCTGAGATCACGACCTGAGCCGAAGTCGAGAGACCATCTGTTACAACTGAGCCACCCAGGCTCCCCTTTTTACTAATTTTTTCAGTATGGACTCATTGATTCCTATCTCATACAGTGGGTAATCCAATTATCTATTTTGATACTTAAATTATTCCAAACTTGGCCAGTGAGAGCCCCTTCAAGCCAGCTCTTGTGTCTTTCTGCCATGTTATTCTAGACGTGATGCAGAATCCTGGGGAAGTAGGGAAACCACGTTAGGTCTGTTGACCCGGGAAGGCCTCTCTGAGGAGGTGAGTCCGGATGACAAGGCCACAGGGGTGGCAAGGGCAATGCCTCAGGAAAGGGCAGGGGGTTAGGAACAGAGGAGAGGCCCGTGTGCCTGCAACACAGACCAGGGAAGGAGTGGGGGGTCATGCTAGGCGAGATGGGAAGACACTGGAGGGTTTTAAGTACGGATGTGCCATGATTTGGTTTCTATGTCCAAGCATCGTGTGGGCCGCTGTGAGGTGACGCGCTGCAGGAGAACAGGAACGGAAGCAGACAGCAGGCAGGAGCGGAGCACATTGCGTGTTCAGTAAGCCACTGACCAGCTTCCCCTCTCCAGTCTGACTTCTCGCCCTCGAAGCTACGATGCCTGATTAATCAAGAATGCGTGTTGGCTTGCTCACTCGTTCAGCTTCTGTTCTGTACGAGACACTGTCAGGTGACATGTGGGGTTTGATTTCACAGGCCTCTCTGTCCAGCATCCCCCCCTCCTGGCTCGTGGCCCAGTCCCTTCTGGATGAGTCATAAGCATCTGTGAGCACCTCAAAGTCTGTATGTGGGACGAGTCCCTAGCACGGAAATGCGGGCGACCTCAGCATTACGCATGCTCCGTTTCGATCCTCTCAGGTTCTGGGTGACCTGCCTGGGGTAACAGGCGTCACCCCTGTCCTCTTGCTCCTGGCTTCCACCCTCCATGCCAATGTCTCCCAGCTCCAAGCACTCACAGCTCAGCTCTCTCCGTTGTCCTTGGCATGCCTCTTAACATATACACAAAATTAAAATTGCATGCCTGGCCACACCAGGAGAAAAGATCCATCCCTGTGGATCCACACTTGGAAGAGTTAGTGTGATTTATTAAAGTCGGATTTATTAAAACCCACGCCTTTGTCTCCCTAGAGAGGCGAAGGTGTTTCCTAGAACACAAGCTCTGAGGTCCCTGGGGCTCTTCCTCTGGATCCCCTCAGCTCTCTATCTAGTGAATCGAAATAAAACAAGGTCATCTGCACTTTGTCTGCAGCACACTGCTTCCCTCTCGCCTTTGACCCTTCCCCGATCCCAGCCCCCAGCACAGAAGCTACTATGACATGCGCACACGGACGGTGCACCACGGCAGACGTCTGGTGGAAACATTCCAGGGACCATGAGGTTGTCTTCGTCTTCTCCTGCCACCAAATTTGCCACAAACTTAGCCCCTTACGGTGACACAAAACTTATGAACTCGTGGCTCCTGTGGGTCAGGAGACCAAGTACGAGGTAGCAGGGGCCCCTGCAGGGACTCCCCAGGCTGAAATTCAAGAGTTGGTCTCAGGCTTTAATCTCACTGAGATCCAGGGTCCCCTTCCAAGCTCATTGGTAGAATTCAGGTCCTTGCGATGATTTGAGTGAGGCCCCAGGGGCCACCCCTGTTCCCTGACATGTGGCCCCTCCAGGATAGAGCAGCTCCGGGCCAAAGGGAGCTGCTGTTTCAACTCTCTCTCTTCAGGCTGTCCTTCTCTAAGGGCTCAACTGGTTTGGTCAGGCCCACCCAAGACAATCTTCCTGCTAAACTCAAAGTCAACTGGTGAGGGACCTTAATCACATCTCAAAAATCCCTTTATCTTTACCATAGAAGCAACTCCATGCCAGGAGTGAAATCTCATTGTATTCACAAGTCCTGCCCACACTCAAGAGGAGATTATATAGAATGTATGTGTGGAGGAAGGACTCATGGGCCATCTTAGAATTCTGATTACTTGAGTAGACTCTCCCCCTAGCTTGTTTACATTTTATTTTTAATTGTAATAAAATACACATAAAATTTATTGTTCCTCCCAGCACCCCCCGCCACCCCCAGCTTCTCAATGTAGTGATGGCAGGAGGAAAATCAGGTAAAATGAAAAATTTGCCTGTCTCACTTCAAAGGCTTGCAATTTCATCAGAGCTTAGTTTTGTGTGCGACTCAAATTAAAGATGCCTCTGGGCTGCTCTTTGAAAGCCTTGTGTCCTCAGCCCCAGGGCTGGGACTGTAAACTCTGATCCCTTTGCTGGGCAGAAAAGAGAGGAAGAGAGGAGTCAGATGATAGAAATAGGACCCACTGCCTGATCCCATACTGCCCACAACCTCAAACAGAGCATGCGTTAAAATCAAAACTTCTCACAGTCAGCAGTGTGGTCCATTTTCTTTGATTTGGAGAAGGAACTGAGTCCAGACCAAATGAGGAAACCTCGTGCCTCTTCCGTGTCTCAGTTTCCCAGCTAACAAATGGGGTCTGCAAAGTCAACTTTTTTTAAATCACATGGCCCCTGTATAGGTAGAAGTAACACACTAGAATAATCTACAATGCTTCCACCACTATGAGAATTATGGCTTTTAATTTCACAATAAAAGATAATTCTTTAGTTGTTTTTTTTTTTTTTTTTGAAGCTTTCCTACTCATAAATCTGCCAATGGTTAATAGGGTAACAAACATGACTTTGACTCTAAGGTTTCTCATTGAAGCAGTGGGTTGTGGGTAAAAACCTGCATTTTACACCCCAGGAGTCTTAGGCACACCTGTGTCCAGAACACAGGGGAATTTCGTTCCCTTCATTTAGGTATGGACGTTTTATTTTGTACACTGTAGTCTTCTACAGCTCTGTTCACAAGGCATAATTATTTCCAGACAAGATGCTGGCTCAGACGACTGCCTCGTTGCTAATGTGGCTTTTGAGTTTCGCAAGCAGCAAACTCAGAGCTTTCCTCTCACTGTGCTTTCTGTGCACACTGGTAACGTGGCAGAGAGAAATCATAACTACACAAGAGGTCATAATTTTAAGCTATGATAAAGTGTTTCCAGAACAAAATAACTTGTTGTTCGAATTCCAAACCCACATGTGTAGAAACTATAATTTTCTGTGTGGATGGCAACTCTCTTCTACTAACAGAATGAGAGCGATGATGCTAATGGCTTCTGCTTTTGAAAGAGGCCTTCATCCGGGGCAGCAATGGAACATTCAGTGGCCCCTCTGCGTGGTCAGCCCTGCAGGTGAGTGCAAAACAGCCAAGTGCAAGCAGTTGTGAGTCCTGACACAGTGAAGAGCCACAGCAGCGGGTTTCGGTTGCCCAGGTCCTCTGCACAGCTGGGAAGGGGAGTTAAGTGGAGTGCAGGCCCCTCATTGGGAACCATCAGTGGGAAGCCTTGGTGTCTCTGTTGAGCGACCACAGAAATGTGTTGAGTATCGCAGAACTTGTTTGTGCATTGGTTTCCCTTGGGGGCTTGGTTTTAAATAGCAAAACAAACACCAATGCAAGAGACTGCTCACTTAAAAAAAAAAAAAATCGGGTTCATTTACATTGCCCCGTCAATATCTTGAATGTACTTGAGGGTGCAAGGAAACCCCATGGAGTGGAGAATTCCAACTATCAGCTCCTAAAGGGTCCTTTCCCACCTCCTTCAGAGGGAAAGGAATTCCAGCTCCGTGATGTCACTGCATTAGCTGATGCTTCTGAAGGACGCAGCTATTCAAATGTGCACATGTTCTGTTTCTGTGATTTCCTCTCGTGTGTCCCACAGGCATGGGAGGTGAACGAGCCACGGCGACACGCAGCAAGCTGTGTCTGACCCCGAATGCTCCCTACACACACGCACGCACGGATGCACGTGGTTATTGGTGCCCTTCTGGCCCTGCCTGGTCTCCCTCCACGGACTAGCTTTGAGCCTCGTTTTTGTCCCGGAACTTCCTCTTGTCTCCCCTACACCCTGTTGGAAAAAGTGCCCCAGCCTCGTCGTTGT
Organism: Ursus maritimus; assembly: GCF_017311325.1. NCBI lineage: Eukaryota > Metazoa > Chordata > Mammalia > Carnivora > Ursidae > Ursus > Ursus maritimus. Next base: position 15,587,083 of record NW_024425564.1, read on the forward strand.
TCCATGCAGAAGCGCCCCGGCTCCTTCCCAGCCCCCCGCCTGCTTTTCCTCTCGCTGGTTCTTGCAGAGGTTCCCAGCTCTGACCTCACTCCTGCTCTCCAAAGTGCCAAGGAGCTTGGTCTCCGAGGAGCTCCCCCTCACCCACCCGCAGTGGGCTCCTCTCTTCACACTTCATCGCAGAACTGCGGCAGCAGCCCTTGCATCACTGGTCCTCGCCCTGGCAGACGGATCTGCCTCCGAGCTGGAGGCCCCACTTAGCTGTGTCCTCGCCCTTCCTCCCCCCACATCCAAATAGTCTCTAAGACTTCCCACTCTGCTTCTCTCCAGGCCCTTCTGATTCACTTCCTCCTTTGTCTTCCACACAAGCCCACATCTCTCCACTGGCCTGACTTCAAAACTATGATTAGGGTCAGAGAGAGCCTTGCAGAGACAGGGAAACCGATCCAAAATCATGTAAATAACTGTGAGTTATGGTTGCGGCACATTTGTAGAATATGAAAAGAATTTAGAATAGAAGTCAGCCAGAAGTAGCATTGCAAAGTCCAGTCACGTGGTACAGAGACCTGGCAGGAAGAAGTAGGTAACACGTAACCGAATGCGGGAGGCCAGGCTGTGCACCCAACCAACTGCAAGACATTGACAGAGCACGCATGGGACCAGGCTCAGCGTGGCATCGAGAAAAATCATCCTGACATCTTGACCTCTAGCCCACACTTCCTCCCTACTATCCCTGCACATGATAAAACCTCAGCAGGCTGGTAAGGAGTCCCCCCAAAATTCACTGAAGAATTCAATCCCAAATGTATTTGGAATGATGTAATTGTTACCTTAGTGGACACATGACTTTCAATACTGAAAAAACTGCAGAATAAAGTATAAACATGAGAAAGATAAATCAAACCTATTTTTTATATATTAAAGTTGAGAAATAATTTGCAGCTATTTGGTGTTTTTCTTTATGTTAGGTTTAAGAAGATGCTGTGTGTTGGAATGTCAAATCAAACTTGTAATTCTAATTTGAAGTGTGCAGGTAAATAAATAGTTGACTTAGATTATGATTTTTATGTTGACATTTTAAGAGAATATAAAAGTCATCCTGGGTCCAGATTTTCTTTGTTATCAGGAATAATAATTACTTAAGTGTTTGGGAAGATTTGTTTGTTTATCAGGCAATTAAGGAAGTCACATGATTATAAATACTGTTTAAAATGTTATTTAGCTTTTGTTAATAGAACCAAGGATTAATCAAAGGCCCCCTTTTAAAAGGTTCTTAATATTACTAGATTCATTGTTTAAAAATAAGATTTTCAGGCTGAGTAACATGTACAAATGCCATTGTGTTAAACAACATTTAAAATATTCACCGATTTGGGGGCCCCTGGGTGGTACAGGTGGTCAAGCATCCGACTCAGGGTTTCAGTGCAGGTCATGATCTCAGGGTTCTGAGATGAAGCTCTGCACTCAGTGGAGAGTCTGCTAGAGATTCTCCTCTCCTCTCCTCTGCTCCCACCCCTGAAATAAGTAAATCAATCTTAAAAAAATTTTAAATAGTCACCAATTTTTATTATAAGAGGATTTCTTATAAAGCACTTTGGCAAGGATCATGTTTTTTTCTACTGAAAAAGTCATTTCGGCCACTAATGATGGGCACACGCTCACAAGAGAGGTAAGAGAGGGTGTAGTTTAGGCTCAGTGAGCCTGTGAAACTGAGCCTCGGGTTTTTTCACCCATAAAATGGCATAATGACAATTACGCCATGCAGCCATTTGCAAGGATGGAATGAAATGATGTGGATAAAGCAGGCCCCTTGCCAAGCACCTACTCATAGCTGAAGCCCAGCAAACAGTACTTAATATTGTTATCTCCTTCAGGACGACCTATGGTAATAGTAAATGTAATCATCTTTTCCTGTGTCACTGTTTGCTTGGATTTTATTGGAAATTTATGTTGTAGGGGAAACTTGCAGAGTGACCCTGGTAGCATGTAAGAAATACATCACTTGCTGGCTTGAAGCCTTCCCATGGCTCTACTCGTTTCCATTGCCATCAGACCTCACCACCCACCACTCCCCCGCCTCCCCACAGGGCTGTTCCCAGGACACGCCCAGCCCACCTCCATGGCAGGCCTCTGTGACCCTCCTTCCCTCCGCCTGGAAGCTTCTCCTCCAGAGCTCTGCATGACCCACCCCTCCAACTTCCAGGCCTCTGTTCCAATGTCACCTGAGCCCCCTGTTTAGAACCACACCCCACCCCTCCCACCACTGTGTGCCCCATTTCCCTGCTTTCTTTTTCTCCAAAGCCCTTCTCCCCATTTCATAGGACATCTATTGCCATCACTGGCCCATGTATTCGCACCCCCCCCCCACTAGAATGTAAACGAAAGCAGAGATCTTGTCGATGTCACTTGCTGCTGTGATCCTAACAGCTAGAACAGTGCCTGGCACCTAGAGACAGCAGAGCAAGTAAAGAAAAGCAGGAGCCAGGATTCAGGCAACATAGGTTTTTATTCCAATTCTGGGACTCCCCTGTTCTGTGACCTTGTACAATTCGCTTGGCCTGCCTGACTCCTCCTTTCCTTCTGTCTGCAATGGGCACGGCTGTCTGCCTGCTGACCGCCTGCTGGGATCGCTAGAGGACTCATCGCAGTGTGAGGGCACATTTACTGCAAGGCGGCGCAGAGACATGACAGACTGTTGTCATTAGTTGGTGACATTTGGAAAAATCGCCTACACGCACCCTGTTTCGAATGTTTTCAACTTGGGAATTGTTTTCCCTGTAGCATTCACAGGGAAGAAGATTGCTCTGTCAAGTAGGACCTCCGCCTCCAGCACCACCGAGCCTGCCCTGCCGCGAGGCGGAAGCAAGGACAAAACCCGGGTTGACCTGAAGATTCCAGAGCTCTGTCGAGGTCGGAGTAGCATCTTTGGAATTTGTCTCATTGTTCTATGAAATGCCTGGACACCGCTCCCTCGGGGGAGTTTGAAAAACTGTATGAAGGGCAGACACGTGAAGACATACGTTATCTCTGATAACGGAACAATTCTACTCGTGCTCCCCTTATATCCAAAGGGGTGGTATCACAGTTCAAGGGGTAGTAGGGGGACTCCCCTCATTGGTTATGCTGGGTTGTTCAGTCTGCATGTTTAAAAATTCCTCCCATGACGTTGGGAGACCCAGGATCTTTCTCTTGTAAATGGGCACTCTTGAGCAGGTGCCACAGGCGTGTTTCTGGAGACAGGGTCAGTGCGAGAGGTCATGCTGGCAGCACCGAGGAGTAACAACTGTCCCACCAGCGGAGGCCACAGCATCCAACAGAGCTGGTCACTCTAACCAGTCACCCTTGCCGGCGCCTACAAACACCCGTGCTGAAGCTAACTGAGGGTCCAGGCTTAATGGTTCTGCGGCAATTTGAAAGTGCCAAGTTCCTCACGGATGGGAAGGAAGAAAAGAGATGAGCGCCATCTTGTGGAGAGACCCGCAGGTGCGCGTGGTCTCCTGCCCGCCCCTAACCTCTCTTCCCAGGAAGCACCTGCCAAACTCACCCCATCTTCACCACCTTCTGACTCAAACACGTTAGGGACAGATATTGGACAACATTCCTCAACTTTTCCAAAATAATAGTCATGTAAAAGCAAATAACTCTAATTTCCCCTGCTACGGTCTACCAGAGGCCGTGTGCCAATTCGTTCTCCAGGAAGGTTGCACTAGGCCACTTCTATCTTCCCACAGACTCCTTTCTCCTCAGTTTGTTGGGGTTCCCAGCTTGGGACGAAAGGAGTGACTGTTCTTTTGCTCATGCAGCCCATCCCCCACTTCACTGTCACAACGTTTGGTTTCATGCAGAAATATTTATTATATACTACAAAGCACCCAGGCACCGGGGACACTCAAACAAATAGGGAGAGCCATTGGCTTTGAGACACAGGCAAATGCATATATGTGGTAAGTGCTATGACTGTCGCACAAAAAGCAGTAAGTACAAAGGAGTTGGAGAGAGAAGAAGAGAGACCATGGCTGCTGTCAACGCCTCCAGTGTCCACCTCCCTCGACCTCGATGCCCCTCTCCAGACTCCTCAGTGCCACGTTGACAAGCCCGTCCTCTGGGGCCTTCTGCCCTCCCTGGCTAGCCTGGCCTGGGTGTGGACACGTTGCTTTTCCTCTTAGCTCATCCAAGGCAAGGTTGGAATTTTCCAGTAGAAATGTTTACTAGGCAACTAAAGGAAAAAACAAAAGCAAAAAAAAAAAAAAAGAAAAGAAAAGAAAAGAAAAGAAACAGCTTGCTGAGAGAAGGTGCCTTTTATCAATGGCAGCCACCTCAACTTTAGAGCAGACTGGTCTGGGGAGAGCAGCTTCTCAGCACACAAGCCCCTCTGGCCCCTTCACGTCACATGTGTTTTCAGGGATGCAAAGCCAGGCTGAGGCAGATTGGCTCCCGGGCCTACTGAGATCTGCAGTACCTTCCAGAACCTGCCTCCTAAACTCTGCTCTTAGCTGAGCTCATGGCCTGGGGATACCAAAGCACAGAGAGTTTAAGCAACTTGTCTAAAGTCACACAGCTAGTCATTGGCAGAGCCAAGCTCAGTCCCAGGCTCTTGGTTCCAGACCCCGGACTCTTAACCACAATGCTCTCTGTTCACCAGAGTCATGTCAATTTTTCCAACCCCCAGGCAACTCTCAAAATCAGTGTTTTCGGGGTGCAATTTTTGAGCATCAAGTTCCCAGGGCCCCGGGTTCTGTGGTGGTCTACCTCAGGTCCTCAGGCAGCTGCACAAACTCAGCAATGAGGACACGGCCTCCTCCCAGACCGTGGGGGCAGATGCTCTCTACCGGGCTCTGGGGCCTGTCCTCATCCGGGGTTCCTGCCAGAGTCTTGTCTGCACATTTTGTAATGTTCCTTGTACAAACTTGCTTACCTGACTGCTTTTTTAAATTAAAAATCTAGTTATTTTGAAGAGGCAGGGCTTGAGTTTTCTTCCTGGCATGCTTCGTTCCATAACCCACGTGACGGCCAAGACTCTGGGTTTGATTATTTCATCTCCGCGCCCTACTAGAGTTTTACGCACAGCTGCAAAGGCTGTAGGCCCACAATACGGCCTTCGCACATTCTCTTTGTATATTTTATCTACAAAGAAAATTATAATAGCAATTGCCTGCTTACTACCTTTTGAAACTTATTAAGCAGTACTGATAATGCTTAATTATACACCGTTAGTTAGAGTTGCAACACCTTCTGTTACAATTCTCACCCAACTGAGGGAATAAAAGCCAATTTTACCGAGTTAACATGAAAATGATAAAAATTCGTTTTCGCCTCGTTCTGAAATCTTCAGCTGGAAATGGAGTGTGTCAAATTATTTTAGTCAGCTGTGGCTTCCTCCTTCCTTTTGGAAGAGGACTAAATATGCCTCCTTAGTTAGGTCCATTGTTTTGTAAAATCACATCTATTTTCTCCGACTATTATTGATGTGAAGCGCGAATATAGCACGCTGCCTGCTGGGCTGGAAATACACTCATAGAGCCAATCCCATACTTCATTTATGATCTATTATTCCCCATTATTCCTGCAGAGTTTCTGATTGCATTCTTATTAATCGTTCTAATTTGCCCTTCATTGTGCCGACTACTTGCCATTCAGCGCTGGGCCTCTACTCAGCTGGTTTCCAGCGTTTAGTAACTTATGCCTCGATGCAGCTTCTTTCGACTGGTGCAGCACGAGGAAACCCAGACACTCAGCATCTCTTCTGCAGCCGAAGAGGACGTAGCAGTGGCCTCATATGCCCACATCTTAGGTGGCCTGCACTTAGGTCCCTTCTCCTCTAACCAGTACTCATTCCCTCATCATGCCGCTATTTCTTGAACATCCATTGGCTGCTAGGCCTATGCCAGGAGCTTTGATACTAGGCCTGCCCACGCTCACGGCCTGGTGAGGGTGGAGGGCCAGCAAAGCCATCCACCACAGCAAGCAGTGCCAAGACCCAGGAGCCCATCCTCCTGGGGTCCCCCAAGGCCCCTGTACTGGTTAGGACACTTTCAGGTGTGGGTCACAGAAACCCACTCTCAAGGGATCAGCAGCAGGGAAAACATCATCTCTTAAAATGAGAAGTCAGGAGACAGGGCTCATGACACAATAGTGTTAGAGGCTCACCACGACCTGGGTCATTTTCATCTTCCTGCCCCTCCCCCTTGGCATGCTGGCTTCCTCCTGGGGCTGATTATCCCCATGTGCTCACCGGACAGCTGCAGCACTTTCAAGGGACACTTCCGGTCATGACTCCTTCACAGAAAGAGGAAAGGGGCTTTCTCTTCCTGTTGTCTCTTGCTAAGAGTAAAGAAATCATTCCTGAAAGCCCCCCCCAATTATTCCTTGGGTCTTCTTGGACAAACTTGCGTCATCCCACTCTCGTGTTTAAACCAGTCACTGGCCAGGGACATGGGGTCGCCCTGATTTTCTCAGACCCATCAGGACTTTGGGGTGATGAAAGTACCCATCCTCCCTAAACACATGGCTGCATGGGAGGTGGAATACTAAAAAAAACTTAAGGTTCTGTTAGGAAGCAGAAAGAGAGAGGTAATGGCTGTTGGGTAGACTGCTACTGTCACTTTCTCTCAAACTTGAGGAGTGATCAACTTCTTCTTCTAAATAAAAAAAAAATTCTTAAATGGGTGTGGACTTTGTTATCTTTATTATAATGTTCTTCCTCCTATAATCCTATAGCTGTAAAGCTAAAGCCAATTTATAAATTCAGTGCAAACATACAAGACCAATGAAGTTAATGGTCAACATTAATTTAAGGGGGTGGGCAAATGACGTCATTTTACTGAAGCTGATAGCTACCCCCAACCTGAGTAAGCTGCTAGAGAAGCATGTGTTGTATGATAACCAGTCCTCTCCCCACTGTCCCCTCACCCACACCACTGTGGGGTCTGTTCATCCTTGAAAGATGCCACTTAGCTTATGGCCGGCGTGAACAAGGTCTACATCTGGCCCTTTCCCATGAGTCAGTGACTATGTAATGGAGTGTTACTTGATGCTCACAGACTACATTTTAAGAAACACTGGCTTAGAAGGCTTTGTACCTAATATCCTACCTGTGATCAGAAATTCTGGGAATTGAACAATAGCCAAAATATGGAAAGAGCCCAGATGTCCTTCGACAGATACAGAAATGTGATAATGGAATATTCCTCAGCCATCAAAAAGAATGAAATCTTGCCATTTGCAATGACTTGGATGGAACTAGAGGGTATTATGCTAAGCGAAATAAATCAGAGAAAGACAAATATCATGTAATTTGTCTCATATGTGCAATTTAATAAACAAAACTGATGAACATAGGGGAAGGGAAGGAAAAATAAAATAAGATGTAAACAGAGAGGGAGACAAACCGTAAGAGACTTTTAACTATAGAGAACAAACTGAGGGTTGCTGGAGGGGAAGGGGTGGGAGGATGGGGTTCCTGGGTGATGGACATTAAGGACGCACTTGATGGAATGAGCACTGAGTGTTGTATGCAACTGATGAATCACTAAATTCTACCTCTGAAACTAATAATACACTACATGTTAATTAAATTGAATTTAAATAAAAAATTTTAAAAATAAAACAAAATATAAAAGAAAAAAATTCTAGGAGTAGAAATGTTATTGGGTTGTTGGTGAAGATAGCAAAAGGGTAAAAAGAAGAAGAAAAAATTCAGAAGAAGAGAGAATTGTGCATTGCAATTAGAAAATATATGAAAAATGTGATGAATTTTTTTTCACCAAGCCCATACAGATAACCCCATATCACCTCAGTTTACTCACATGTGTGACTCAGACTACCTTTTTCTGTGTGTGCCATGACATGAAAAAGCTATGTAGCATTGCTCTAGAGGCTCCTGTTCATGTGCTTTAGGAGAAAAGATGTTCATAGCAGTGTTATTTATAACAGCAAAAAAGTAGGAACCATTTTTTTTTTAAGATTTTATTTATTTATGTGACAGAGAGACAGCCAGCGAGAGAGGGAACACAAGCAGGGGGAGTGGGAGAGGAAGAAGCAGGCTCCCAGCAGAGGAACCTGATGTGGGGCTCGATCCCAGAATGTTGGGATCACGCCCTGAGCTGAAGGCAGACGCTTAAGGACTGCACTACCCAGGCGCCCCAGTAGGAACCATTTGAATGTTAATTGGTTAAATAAATCGTGGTAAAGTCATACAATGGAAAATCACACAGCAGTGAGAATTGACGAACCACAGCTACATCCCCAAAATATGGAAGACATCTACACAACTGCACAGACCTTCCATTGCTCTACAGATGGAAGGCATCATTAAAACTATATCTCCAGGCGTTCTGGGTGGCTGAGTCAGCTAAGTGTCTGCCTTCGGCTCAGGTCATGATCCCGGAGTTCCAGGATCGAGCCCCGAGTTGGGCTCCCCGTTTGGTGGGTTGTCTGCTTCTCCCTCTGCCCCTCACCGTGCTCATGCTCTCTCTCTCCCTCTCTCTCTTTCTCTCTCAAATAAATAAATCCTAAACAAACAAACAACAACAACAACCTATATCTCTCAGGCTGCCACTTGCTGAAGCTGTGACCACTTAGGCATCAGTAAGAACAAAAGCCAAAACGGACTGAAACCACAACGGACTGAAACACATGTCTGTGTTCAAATCTGTCTGATCTTTCTGACACTCAGAAACAACAGCAACAACTACACAAATTTGCTGGTTGCTCCTATAATAGGAGACCAACTTAATATTTTAAAAACTAGTAAGTAAAAGAAAGCATGAAACATTTCTCTGGCCTTTCCTGTCTGAACTGTAGCTAAGATAATCATATAGTTGATGAGGAAAAGTTTCCCTTGTAGAAGCATTCCAGCAAACAAAATGAAGGGGGAAATGATTTAAAAATTAGGAAATCACCATTTCGCAATCTTTAACAACACACTCTAGGCATGAATAACCAGGCATTCTGTGGTTCCCAGTTGAGGTACACAACACCATCTGTGAAGTATTCTGGACTCCCCCCCCCAAAATAAAAACCAAACAAAAAAGAAAAAACACCCCAAAAGAACCCAAGATCTAACTACCAGAAAGCCTGAGGACAGAGACACAGGCTAAAAGATATCACATTCATGCAATTAGCAAAATCCAGGCCCTACAGGACAAATAGTTTGGTTTCTTCCACAAATATATTCCGAAAAGATCAAGAAAAGAAAAGGAGCAAGTACCGATCATAAAAGATATAAGAGGGCAGCCCCTGGGTGGCTCAGTTGGTTAAGCGTCTGCCTTCGGCTCAGGTCATGATCTCAGGGTCCTGGGATCCAGTCCCACATGGGGCTCCCTGCTCAGCGGGGAGCCTGCTTTTCCCTCTCCCTCTGCAGCTCCCCCAGCTTGTGCTCACACTCACCCCCTCTCTCTCTGTCAAATAAATTTTAAAAAAGAAAAAGGATGTAAGAGGCACATCAACTAATTGGACTGATTTGAACTTCTTTGGATCCTGATTTGAACAAACCATAAAAAAAATATATGAAACAGCAAAATTTTTAAAATCAATGCACATTTGATGATATTAAGTAATTGTTGTTAATTATTTTAGGTAGGACACTGATATTATGGTTATTTTTTAGAGAGTTTTACTATTTCAGAGAGCTATACTGAAACATTTATAGACAAAATAATGTGATATATGAGATTTGCTTCAAAATAACCTAAAGGGAGTGTCTAGATGACAAAAGATTGGGCATGAGTTGATAATTGTTAGGCTGGCTATTGGATACAGGGGGATCTATTATACTATACTATTTGTCTTCTCAATACTTGTGAAAATTTTATGACATTTTCCATAATAAAGTTTATCTCCTAAAATCTGTTCTTTCTAGGATAATTAGTGTCTATATTCCACTCAGCAAATATTTTATTTAGTACAAATCCCTGTACCAGGGATGACAATAAGACTAGTCAACCCGTCTGGACTCTGTTTCTAATCCTAGGTCAGTGACTCATTGGCTCCTCTTAGAGGTGTCCATGAAATAAGCACATTTCAATTCAAAACTCTATCAAGGATGAAAGAGGTGTAAGAAGTGATTTTTGACCACAAGTATGTTACCATCCAGTTTGTAGGCAAGAGACAGCATGTATGTGGTGATATTCACCCACATCACATTAACTAGTGGTTTTATACAATACTGCTCAGGGGCCATCTCTGCCACGTGGGGATGACACACCCGTATCGTCATAAGCAGGTCATAGAAGAAGCTCTCCTGATCAAATGGGCCAGCTTCCCTGTCATACTCCCCCTTTCTATCTAGTTAATTCTGATATCAGGCTTGTTTTAGGTTAAATTTCATTGCAGATCGACTAGAAAACTATTAGTTGAGCTGGGGTACTGGAATCCACATCTTATTCCCACAGTATGCGTCAATAGTTATTCCCCTGCTCTCTCTGTCTCCTTCAGGGGTCAGCAGACATGAAATGGGTGCAGACACCTCACAGGAAGGAGTCAGTGGACGGTGGCAGGCACTCTGTCCAATTACAATTGTGCCAGCCGCAGACCCACTGGGAATAGCGCCTTTGCCGCAAAATGGGGCCAACTGATGAATTCTTTCAAGTCCCACATCTGCTTCACCTTGTTTTATGGGAAAAGGATGTAAATAAGAGCTAAAGTAGCAGCCACAGAAGAAAAGCAGGCAGTGGAAATGCACCACTGGAGAGTTCTGAAAAGTAAACTTAAATAGAAATTCTGTGTCCTTGTGGCACCTGACTGGCTCAGTCAGTTAAGTAGCTGACTCTTGGTTTTGGCTCAGGTCATGATCTTAGGGCCATGAGATCAAGCCCCAAGTCAGGCTCCATGCTCAGCAGGGAGTCTGCTTGAGATTCTCTCTCCCTTTTCCTCTGCCCCTCCCCCCTCAAATGCATAAATAAATCTTCTTTAAAAAAAGATATTCTGTGTCCTTAAATAAATGTTCTCTCCTCTAGCACTCACTACACTTTCCTATACTGGGTAATTAGTGTTTGGAATGGTGTCCAACCCAACTGAGAAGCATCAGAGTCCCCCCTCCCCCACTGCTGCCATTTGGAGGGAAGGCTGCTGTACAGGGATCCACTTCCATACTGGGTCTTGGGGTCATTGGGAGGACCAAATTCTGAGGACTTGATAGTACTTTCTCCCCCCCCCCTCATTTATTTCCTTTCTTAGGACACCTCTTCCAAGTGTCAGGGCACTTTTAACTGCTTTTAAGAGAGTATTTCAAAGATTAGAAGCCCCACATTCCAGAAGTGGTCCCTTGTCCCCCACTGGCCCCTGGCTATGGCCACCCCAGGGCTGTCCTGAACCTACAGGTGGAGAGGAGATTGAAGAAAAACTAGTTCCTCGTCTTAATGAGACAAACTCATGGAGAGAAAACCAGACCAAGGAGGCTCCAGCCCTGCCCACCCTCGGTGCAATGATCATGCGTATGTCCCCTTCTTCCCACGGGCTGTGGGAGTTCACTCGTCCTCAGCCAGAGCCACGGCCCCCTCTCATCCTGACCCTTTGGGAATGGTCTCTGCTTAGGTGAGGGCTCTGGGAGGCAACGGGGAGTTTCCGATGCAGCCCAGGCGATGCCTCTAGGTTCGCGTGGGAGCCACGTGTTGTCTCAGCCCAAAGTGAAGCCCAAGGAAACCTGGAGCTCCGAGCTGTACCAAAGTCTGTCATAATTTATTCCGTAGATCCCCGAGTTGGGTTATCCTTTTTCCACTCGACAGGCTGAATAATTGCTGTGGGCCAAGCACTGTGCTGGGCAGTGTTTGCTCACAGAGGGCTCACTTCCAAAACAGACTTCAGGCTGCATCGGCCCTGTGGGAAGGCCTCTCCTTCTTCCAGGTATGGAACTTTTTTTGATAAAGGAGGTCATTTAGGACACAGAAGTTTCTTGCGACAGCTCCACCTTCAGAAATCAGCTCCCTGCTCGGCTGGACGAGGACTCCAGGGTTTTCCTGTTTCGAATGTTCTTTTACTTCCATCTTCAAGAGAACACAGCCCTCCCTCTGTCCTTGGCCAGCAGACGGAAGCAGAGTCGAGACCCCCCCCACCACGCCCCTCCAGAAGCTGCTGATTGCTCTGGGGCCCTGGGGCTTCTAGACAATCGGAAACTGCCTCCGGCCTGTGAAATCAGCCTGAGGAGACAAAAAGCCAGTTTCAGAGATGTGGCTATTGAAAATTCTGCCTCTGTTTCCAACATTTTGAGAATTTAAATAATCTCTTTAGGTCATACAAGGCCTTAGATATCTCCCCCATGCCACACAATGCCTGCAAAACTTACTGCTGTGTCACATATTTCACACTTAGCACAATATGGGTCAATTTTGTTCTGGATATTTTATGGTCCCCGAATGACATTATCAAGGGATGAGGCCAGTTGGCAGCACTGTGGGACGGGGTGGTGACAGTTTAACTTCTGCGGCAGAATTCCACTTAGCGTGGAGAATTCCTTTTTCACACACCCTTTGGGGTATCATTTTGTTGTGAAAAAAAAAATAGCCCTGGGGGCAAAGCCAAGAAGGATGACCAAGAGGCTATATGAACCGAAGTTTCCGTTTAATAAAATGTCTTGAGGGTAATCCAAGAGTGAAAAGCCGGCAGACCCTAGACCAGGAAAAAAAAAAAACCAAACGTAGAGGTAGACAGAGGAGTAAAAAACAAAGAAGTACACAGGGTTCTGCTTGAAGAAGAGCGAGCGAGAAGTTCCCAGGGGGGAAAGAGAGCAAAACACTTACAACAACAAGGATTCTAATTATCAGCAATATATGGTCATTCGGGGGAGGTTTTGGGAGCAGTAATGTAGCCACCTGTATGACCCCCACATACACCCTATTTCCTCAAACCTTGAGGGGAGGTGGGGACACGGCAAGTTCAGGAGGAACAACACGGTGAGACGATCAATAATTTGGAGAGAGAGAGGATTCCAGAACAAGAAGGTAGAAGTGACTGGGAAGAATGTTAGAACACCCGCACTTTCCTGCAAATACGGGAAGGTTGCTGGTTTCCCCAGCATTGGTGAAATAGGGGTCTGAGGAACTTTGTTTACATTTCAAACGGGTTAGTGACCCCAGCAGCGAGCCGGGCGATCTGTGCAGCTGTGGATTGGGCGCGCCCTCTCCCGCAGGCCCAGAATCTAGCTCAGCAAAACTTGTGCTGAATTACTGTTGGTTACTGTGAAGATACTGGTTTTAAATTGGGCAAGAAGAACCTGAATACAAGTCTGTCTGTCCCTTTCCAGGCTGCAGTCTGGCTAATGAACGAGATCTTTTTCACTTGGTACAAATAACACATTCAGAAAGATTCCATCAATTCAGGCCTGCGGAAATATTGGTGTCGGAATTAGCAACACTGTGCTCTTTGTACGACGTGAGCCCTCTCAGAGAGAACCCACTAATGCCCTCCCCCGTGGCTTTTATTAATCGCACCTTTACAAAGGGTGCTAAGAGAATGACACAAAGAGGCAGTCCTCAAGAACTATACCATAGATTTCTCTTCAGTTTTTCTTTTCCACATAATCACTTTAAAGAAATTAAAATAATCATCTGTAATTTTTTTATTATAAATATGCCATAATCATACAACTTGGAAAATCAAGGGGAGCAAAGAATCACACAACTCTCTCCTGCTGGCACAAGCAACGGTGAACATTGTAATTTATTCCTATGAACACTTTGATACATTGCTTTGCAATTCTTCATTGTTTCGTTTTCTTCGAAAACAGAAGATAACGTAACAGGCATCTATATACTCATCACTAAATAAAAAATATGTGAACATTTTACTATGTCATTGCAGATAGCTCTCTTTTTAAATAAGTAAATCATGCCAGATACAGCGAGAGCCGCCACCCTGGGATCATATGGGCCCCCACATACCCACACGCTGAGGCCACATTGTACTGAAGGCGGCCAGGTCTGACTTTGTCCTTTGTACTGTGTATTATTTGTATCCATAAACATCTACTGCTGTTTTGCTCCATTTTTGCATGTACCTAAATGATCACCTATTGTATCTTTCGGCTCTTTATTTTTCCTTTCAACATTACACTGTTGAAGCTGGCCCAGACCTAATTTACTCCTTTCCACTGCTGTACTGAGGAGAGTCTGGGGGGTTCGTTCCCCTGCCAGAGAGGTTCCTTGTTGCCACTTCGTTGCTTTTGCAAACATTTTGCACAGACTCTTTCCTGTGGCCGCCTGCATATAGATGGATTACTGGATCCTACCACATCTCCACCTTCACCTTTAGTAGAAAGTGACAGATTTCTCCCCCCAATTTTGCATAATGTGTGCTCCCATTTTTACAAGTTCCATCTGCCTTATTTTCTCCAACACTTGGGAATATCAGACATTTATTTTTTCAATCAGGATGAGGTTGTGTCTTTTTCCTTTTTTTTTATTGACCTGTCAGCTTCCTTCTGTTCAGTTTCATATTACTTTCCGTTGGATTGTTTGTCTCCTGGTAGATTATTTGTATGGGTGATGAAGATGAATTTGGAAGGTTCTATAAGCACTCAAAACATTCTCTGTTCTTTGTGGGAGTGGTTGCTGTGCTGGTATGCCAGTGGGAGACCTGTGCTTTCAGTTGTTTTTGTCGGGGGGGGGGGGTGTCCCCTGCCAATTCCCACTGGTAAAAACCATCCCAGAATGGAGAGAAGCAGTGGAGAGGCTGAAAGGGAAAGCAAAGAGAAAGGGAACCAGTCCTCTGTGGGGGGCTCCTGTGCCATTTTTGTCAAAGACTCAACCAAGGTGTGGTGGGTGAGTGAGGTTCAAGCTGACTTTGGGGAGTTGGAGAAAATGAAGAAGGTTATAAATTAATTCACTGGGGGTGTTGGGGGAAGTAGAGAGTAGGATCATGACCACTCAGGTGGGCCAGGACACAGGAAAAGCAGACCCAAGGCACTCCTCAGGGGGGGTTGTCAGCGAATAGCCTCTGTCTGATCCACACGCTCCTTGGGGTCAGGTCCATGCTGGGAGAAGGGGAAGGCTCTTCGTTGTTAACCCCGCCCTTGTACTCATCTCTTTCATTTATCAAAGCGATGGACTGAAATTCTGCTTACCTTTCTCCTGTCATTCTTAGGCGCTTTTTCTCCTCTCCGTCCTACAGCCACCCTGTTGACTGAGGGGCTCTCTTTGTGCACTTGGGTGGCTCAGCACAGTCGTCTCCTAGACAGCCCACACACTGTCCTAAAGCAGCCCACTAAAGCACACTGACCACATCATGTCATTCCTTCTCACTCCTGGACCCACTGGACTCATCTCCTGCAGCCTATCTCCCTTCTCCTTTGGACACCTCATTCATATCCACCTCCAAACCTTTGCTCATACTGTTCCTACAGCCTGGAATATTCTCTTCCCTTTACTTGTTCAATCTTTCACAACGGTCTCAAGCCCTCTCTTGTCCATGAAGCCTTCCCTTGCCATTCCAGCCTTCTCCGCTGCTACATTTACTTTGCTCTCTGGCCAGAGCTACAGGCGGTCTCCAGGTTAGCGATTCCTAAATCCAGAGAGACTGAACACTCTACTCCGTGGTGACTACAATCCACTGAACTCATTATGTACTAGACGGCGTGTCTGTTTCCACTTCGATCTCTACCACAAATCCAAGAAGTACATGCTATTACCATATGTCTGGGATTCACAGTCTAAGATCTCTGAATTTGAAGCATCTCAACCATGGATGGCATCTCACAACTGCAGTTACTGCAATGGAAGTCTGATGGCTTCCAGGGAACACCTGAACTTGCGTCTGTCAGAACCTGGGGCCCTACCAAGCAGAGGCTACGTTAAAATGAATCCTCTTCTTGCTAGTGGGAATTCGATCCACCATCTGATCAGAATACTGTTTTGTGGTTCAAATTCTCATGGAAGGTTTATTTTTCTCTCTCCCCCCTGTCCCCAGATAGAGGCAGGCATGTTCCTCAGCAACCTTTCTGCGTGGCAGAGTTATTTCTCTTTACTCTTACACAGAGAATGACTTTGATGTCCTAGTTTTATGGGAGGTCTCCTGTTAGACAATCCATCTTGGGCATTTTTTATTTCTTAGTTGTGTGTAACACAATGCTATATAAAATAATGGCTTGCACCTTATCTCTATGATACAGTAATCCCATTCACATATTTAAAAAATGAAGGAATTAGTCCACAGCCTGTGGACAGAGGTATGTGAAGGAAAAGTACAAGAGACAATTACAAATGCTTGTTGGTTAATTCACTGGTTGATCAGTTCTGACCCTACATCTCTTGGAATTAGATTCTGCATCGAGCCACTTTACTCTGAATGCAAATCTCCGGTGAGTAGTCTTTCAATGAGGTACACATAGCTTGATATGTAAACTCGCTTAAGCAAACAACTGATATTTAAGTTGCCATCATTCCAATCATCGCATCAGGGATTAAGAGAGAGCAGAAGCTGGAACTGTCCTGGGAGCACATCTCAGAGCAGACCAGGGGCTCTTCACCTTCCACCTCAAGCTCTGCTCAGCTCACAAGGCCAGAGGCCCTCAGATCTCCCATCCACACTCACGGTTTTAAAAATCCTTTGCACTTGTTATTCTTTGAGGGTTCTTTCAGAGAAAACCACAGATATGAGTCCTTTTCAGCAATTCCATGCTCAACAACATGCACGAGTCCCACAGAGATTCTGTTGCATGAGTCCATTTCAATAAATCTGAAAACTAAGCAAAATTGATGTACAGTAACGAGGTCATTTGAGGGTTACTCTTGTGGGAGTGGAGTGACTGGAAGGGGCACACAAGGGGCTTCTGGGATGCTGCCCATATTCTGTTTCTTCATCTGAGGGCTTGCTACACTCATCTGCTCGCTTTGTGAACATTCTTTGAGCTGAACCCTCAGGGCATGTGTGGTTTTCTGTATGCACGTCATGCTTAATTTAAAAAGATTTATTTTTAAAAAAATAGAAAATTGAAAGCACCCTGAAAACTTAACTGAGGTGTTTCGAGATTACTCCTAAGAGAAAAAGACTCATAAAGGGAGGAAGAGAGTGGTGGAAATAGAGAAGAGAGGAGGTGATTTGAATCTTACAGGCTGATGGAGCTGCTGGGAGTCCGATGGCTGGAGGGGACCCCTGGACAGAGCCCCAGCTCGCCTTTCTTATTTTAAAACAGAGTCAACGCTCCAGTGAACTACAGCTATGATGGCAGGGTTCTTAACACACTTCTAAGATGCTATTTTAGCAAACACTCAGTGGGAAAACTGGAAACCAGGCTGGCCACATCCAAAAACAACTCCCAGTGGCTTCTCTCCTGGCCTGGGGGCTCCGTAAGCAGAGACGCTGAAGGTGCAGTGAGAGTCACCAGCGAGGCACCCTCCCTCGCCCCCGCTGCGAATCCTGCCCTGCTTGGCTGGCGGAGCAATCAGAGGGGTCCTGCCTAGGACCAGCGGCTTAGGAAGGCATTTCGGGGAGCCCACCCGGTCTACAAAAGGTGCAGGGCACCCTGTGCTGTGACTTACCCTGGAAGCGCTCCATGTCTGGCCCTGGGCCATCTCCGGGCATAAGGAAGCCGTTTCCGACTGACGGGTTAAAGAACTGAAGCCTTGCAATGCTCACTGCATTGCTGGTAAGAACCTTTATGAATCAGCTAGGTCACCATCTTTCTGGGTCGGTTTGTGTTACGTACAAGTGTGCATGCAAACACGCACTGACCCACTCGGTTCCTGTGGAGATTTAATATCAAGTGTTGTGGAGGGACGCCTGGGTGGCTCAGTCGGTTAAGTGTCTGCCTTCCGGTCAGGTCATGATCCCAGGGTCCTGGGATGGAGCCACACATCAGGCTCCCTGCTTAGCGGGGAGTCTGCTTCTCCCTCTGCCTGCCCCCCAACTTGTGCTCTCTCTCTCATTCTCTCTCTGAAATAAATAAATAAATAAATAAATAAATAAATAAATAAATAAATTAAAAAGTATTGTGGACTGTGTCTCCCACTTACAAAGCAGCCTATGTAAAAAGGAACGAACCCAGAGAGGTGATGGTTTACACTGGGTGCAGCCCGGCAGGAGCGGGTAAGGTGATGCAGGGACCCAGCTGCTACTGAAAGCAGAACTGTGTTCGCGGCGTTCTGGGAACATGTATGCATCTTTGTGTTCTGCATAAGGAGAGGAAAGGGACTTCCTGCATGAGCCCTATGGCCCGAGGCTTAAAGAGAAAGTCTTTTTCCTGTTTCCAAAGGGAAAGAAAAAAAACATCTATCAAGCAAATGATTCAAGGTTCAACTTCCACACACTCACTGGGTAAACTGCAGGATGGTGCTTTATATGCAGTACTGGGCAGGGATCCCGAGCCACTTTGAGCTACTTACTAAGCACCCAGACTCTAGAGGCAACAAACAGTCCTGTAAATAACAACATGTCAATGAGTTACTGTCATCTATGTCATCCATGGGTTTTGGAAAATGACTTCCACTTACATTAGCATTTTCTTAAATTTTTTAATTTTTATTTATTTTATTTTTTAGGATTTTTTATTTATTTGAGAGGGAGAGAGAGAGAGAGAGCACACATGCAAGAGCAGGGGGAGGGACAAGCAGACTCCCCGCTGAGCAGGGAGTCGGAGGCCGTGCTCATGGATCCCAAGATGCTGGGATCGTGACCTGAGCAGAAGGCAGACGCTTCACCGACTGAGAAACCCAGGCGTCCCACATTAGCACTTTCTAAAATGTCTTGACCCACCAAGAAAAAGGTGTGAAACTGCTCATTACCACCACGTTGAGTTCAGCAATAATAGGAAGATGCTGTTTTGCTGTACCATGTTGCGGAACGTGGTCCCCTTTGACCCTGCTCAGCTAGATCTGTGCTCCTGGGCACAAATCCTGAGTGCAGAGTATGTCCCTGCCCGCATGACGCCATCTTCTGCGAGGAGCCTGTGGTTCCTCGAGCCAATGATGCCCCAGAACAAGCAGGGCCAGGGCAGCTATGCGAGTCAGAGCAGGGGCATTTGTGGAGTTTCTCCTCCGTGTTGAGGAAGGGTCCTTCTGTCTCTGCCTAGGAGACTGCAGAGCAGACTGCTGCTGCGTTTGAGATATGGCTTCTTGCTTCTTCCTGGCTAAGCAGTTGGAGGAAAACCAACTATTTCTTCCTTTCAGAGCAGTGTGTGTTTTCTGGGAAATATGGAGCACCGTTCCTGCCAACTGTTCTGGAAATCCGACCCACTGCAATGCTCATGGATGTGCGGACGTGCCCCTCGGAACACGGTCATGCTGCTGCTTCATAAAGTAGAACAGGTCTACCTTGAATCTTGCCCTCCCACCACAGGCAGGCCAAAACTTTAAAAATCGACTTTTGGACCAGGTTTGCAAAAAGGGCAGCTCTTCGGAACATCCACGTTTCACCCACATGAATTTAATATGCCTCCCCAAGACAGCAGAACTCTTCCCTCCTTCAGTGAATGATAGAAGAAGCAAATGAATGATGGGAAGCATGTTGACTTCCTAAATTCTTATCTGGGCCACCGTGGAGGGACTCAGGTGTTTATATTTTCACAGTCCCTCCCTGACGGACAACATGGGCTTGAAGACAAGCACTTTCTCAACACTGGGGCCCAGTGCCTGGGTCCACAGCAAGCAGGAGCTGGGCTTCCATGACCCGGGACTTCCATGGCCAGCTGCTGAAAGAACTGCAGGGCACACTGGAGCAGGTGTCAGGTGACCTCAGACAACCACCTGTCCCTCGCTTGTGGTCCCTGCTCTGCAGATCAGGTCAGATGCTTCAGTCCAGGTTGAATCTTCAGAGGGACACAGAGGGTCCGCAATGATGACGTCTGGTCCAGTGGGCAAGTCTGCCCGCTACTAGAAAGAAAATGCCCTCAGGATCAGCTGATCACAGAGTCCAGAGCACAGTTTACTCTTTGTCTTATCCCACCTAGTTGGCATCCATTCCACAGGGATTTGTGTTTAGAGGTCCCTTCTCTTGCTACTCTTACTCTCTCTCTTTCCTTTGCCTACATTCTCCTGGGCTTTTCTGCCCCCACAGTTCTCCTGAAGAGTCCTGGCTCCACAGCAAGGTCCTGGAAGTTGCTTTGAATATGATCTTCAAATTTCTCCTCACAGGAGACCATCAGGAGGAGCATAGAATGTGTTCCTGCTATAGTGATGCCTCTTATAGCAAAAGTCCTTTGGGGATCAGAGTAACACATTTCTGTCTCAACTCCATCTTACCATGTACCTCCTCTCCCGCTAGATGCAAAGAGGAGGGGAAAACCAATCTCACCACTTGGCATTTCTCCTTAAACATTTCTTGTAATTGTAGCATCAGACTTTGTCCCCTTTCAAGCACTGGCAAATCATTTTTTTGAGGCAGGGCCCCCCTTCTTAAGTCTACAGAATCCTAAAATATGAATGCTGCCAAATTCACCTCTCCTGGTGGCCCATTGCCAAGGAAAAACAGGGCCTATTTTTATTTAGAAGTCTTTAAAAATAGTGTAGGAGGTGGGAGGGTGGACGAAGTGACCTCTGAAGTCCAGCCTAGGCTCAGGAAATTCTGACAAATTTGGAAATGTAGGTTTTAAGAGACTTGGGTGAGGGGGAGCTTCACACAATGAGGCACTTTTTAGCATGTGCTGCTGCAGTCTGATGAGCTGAATTAATCACTGTTCTTCACAATCAACTAAGGAAAATGGCCTTTCCTTCAAAAACCAGCTGTCAGCAATGACTATAAATTGGTTCATTTTACATGGAAAGATGCCCTGTGATAGGTTGTCAGCTAAATGAATGCTTACTTTGATGTAATTTAAAACAGAGTGTTAGAAGTGACAATATATGAATAGAACAAGACAGGGTAATAAACAGCAATTTCTTCAGTCCCACTAAGGCACCACGAAGAACACCCAAAGGGTAAATTTTTAAGCTGACAAGTAAAAATCACAATCCCAACAATGATGCCTAATGTTTATTGAGCACTTGCTATGTACTAAATGCATTATTTGCCTCATCTTATCTACCATTAAAATATATCCAAGAAGGACTGTTTGCTATTGAGAACTGCCAGGGCTTTATCAAAATCACAGGCCCATGTCAATGATCTAAAGGCATCGATTAAAAGAGATTGCCAAACAAACAGGTAATAAATAAATAAATAAATAAATAAATAAATAAATAAATAAATAGTAACAGAGATCGCCAAAGTGGATCAAAACACATGATCCAACTATATTTTGTCCGCAAGAAACCTACTTTATTATTTTTTTCATTCAAGATTTTAAGTTAGTTCATATTATAGTGCAGTATTAGTTTCAGGGGTAAAATTTAGTGATTCATCAGTTGCATCTAACACCAGTGCTCATTCCATCAAGTGCCCTCCTCAATGTCTATCACCCAATTATGCCTTCCCTCCACCCGCCGCCCCTCCAGCAACCTGCGGTTTGTTCCCTCTAGGTAAGAATCTCTTATAGTTTGTCTCTCTTTCTATCTTTATCTTATTTTATTTTTCCTTCTCTTCTCCTACGTTCATCTGTTTTGTTTCTTAAATTCCACATATGAGTGAAATCATATGATATTTATCTTTCTCTGACTGACTTATTTTGCTTAGGATAATACCCTCTAGTTCCAACCATGTCATTGCAAATGGCAAGATTTCATTCTTTTTGATGGCTGAATAAAATTCCATTATGGATACAAAGATATAGATATAGATATGCCACATGTTCTTTATCCACTCATCAGTTGATGGACATTTGGGCTTTTTCCATGTTTTGGCTACTGTGGAACCCACTTTAAATATAAAGATACATGTAGATTTAAAATAAATGAATGGAGAAGATATACCATGCTAACACTCATCAAAAGAGAGCAGGAGTAGCTATCTGATTTCAGACAAAACAGATTTCAAAGTAAGGAAAGTAATCAGGAATGAAGAAAAGCATTACATAATGATAAGGAGTCCAATTGTCCAGAAAATCATAACAATTACTAATGTGTATGTGCCTAACAAACTATGTGACGCAAAAACTGGTAGAACTGCAAGGAGAAATAGATAAATCCACTATGATAGTTGGAATCTTTAACACCCTTCTCTCAGAAATGGACAGATCCAGCGAACAGGAGATCAGAAAGGACACAATTGAACTTTACAACACCATCAGTTAACTAGATATAATTGATATTTACTGACTACTTTATCCAATAACAGGAGAACACACACTTTTCTCAAGTTCACATGGAACATTCATCAAGACAAACCACATTCTGAGCCATAAAACACACCTTAATAATTTTAGAAAAGTAGAAATAATACAATGGCTGCTCTCAGACCACAGTGGAATTAAACTAGAAATCTATAACAGAGAGCTGGAAAACCCCCAAATATGTGCAGGTTAAAAAGCATATTTCTAAATAACACATGAGTCAAAGAAGAAATCTCAAGGCAAATTTTAAAATATTTTGAACTAAATGACAGTGCAAACACGATATATCAAAATTTGTAGGATGCAGTGAAAACAGTACTTAGAGGGAAATTTATAGCACCAAATTGTATATTTTTAAAAAGAAGAAAGATCTAAACTCAACAATATAAATTTCTACCTCAGGAAACTAGAAAAAGAAGAGAAAATAAAATCCAAATTGAACAGAAAAAAAGAAATTATAAAAATTACAGCAGAAATCAATGATATTTTTTCTTTTTTTTAAATTTTATTTTAATTCTAGTATGTTAACATCCGGTGTTATATTAGTTTCAGGTGTACAATATAGTGATTCAACACTTTCATACATCACCAGGTGCTCATCATGACAAGTGCACTCCCTAATCCCCATCACTTGTTTCACCATCCCCCCACCCACCTCCCCTCTGTCTCTCTCTCTCTCTCTTCCTCCTCTCTCTCTCCCTCTCTCTTCTTTTCTCATTTGTTTTGTTTCTTAAATTCCATATGTGAGTGAAATCATATGCTATTTGTCTTTCTCTAACTGACTTATTTCACTTAACATTATACTCTCTAGCTCTATCCATGTCATTGTAAATGGCAAGATCTCATTCTTTTTTACAGCTGAATAATATACAATTGCATAAATGTACCACAACTTCTTTATCCATTCATCTGTCTATGGACACTTGGGCTACTTTCATAATTAATCTATTGTAAATAGAGAAAATTAACACAACAAAAAGCTGGGTCTTTGAGAACATTAATAAAATTGATAAGTCTTTAGCCAGTCTAACTAAAATAAATAAATAAATAAAAATAAGAAAAAGGATGCAAACTACTAATATCAGAAATGAAAAAGGAGCATCACTACAGATCCCATGGAAATTAAAAGGATAATAAAGTAGGGGCACCTGGGTGGCTCAATTGGTTAAGCATCTGCCTTCAGCTCAGGTCATGATCCTGGAGTCCCAGGAATGAGTCCTGGGTCCCTGTTCAGCAAGAAGTCTGCTTCTCCCTCTGCCTCTCACCCCACTCGTGCTCTCTCCCTTGGTCTCTCTCTCAAATAAACAAATAAAATATTTTAAAAACAGGATAATAAAGGAATACTATGAACAACTTTATGCCCACAATTTTAATAACCTAGAAAAAGGGGCCAATTCCTCGAAAGACACAATCTGCCAAAACGCACACAAAAATAGTCTATCTGAATAGGCCTTTAGCCATTAAAGAGTAAATGGCATTCCCAAACAGAAAGCAACAAACCCAGATAGGTTCACTGGTGAATTCTACCAAACATTTAAGGAAGAAATTATATCGATTCTCTGCAATCTCTTTCAGAGGTTAGAAGTAGAGGGAATACCTCCTAGCTGATTCTATGAGGCCAAAATTACACTAGTACGAAAAATAGACAGACATTAGAAGAAAGGAAAACTATAGCAAAAATCCTCAATAAAATATTAGCAAATAGGATCCAACAATGTATAAAAAGAACTATACACCATGATCAAGTGAGATTTACCCAGGTACACAAAGCTGGTTTAACAGTCAAAAATAAATTAATATAATTTACCATTAACAGAATGAAAAAAATTACATGATCATATCATAGATGCAGAAAAAACATTTGATAAAACCCAACATCTGCAGGTAACATCATATTTAATGGTAAGAAATTTGAAGCTTTCTCACTAAGATACAAGGCAAGAATGTCCCCTCTCACTACTCCTTTTCAACATTGCACTGGAAGTCCTTGCTAATGCAATAAGGAAAGAAAAGGTACACAGATTGGGAAAGAAAGACATAAGGCTATCTTTGTTCATAGATGACATGATCATCTATGTAGAACTGACTAAAAAACCCTGTTGGAACTAAGGATACAAAGTTGATATACAAAATTCAATTGCTTTTTATATACTGGTAATGAGCAAGTGGCATTTGAAATTAAAAGCACAAACCATTTACATTAGCACCCCCAAAATGAAATATTTATGTATAAATCTAACAAAATATGTAAAAAACCTATATGAAGAAAACTACAAAATTCTGATGAATGAAATCAAAGAACTAAATGAACAGAGAGATATTCCATGTTCAAGAATAGAGAGACTCAATATTGTCAAGATGTCAGTTCTTCCCAACATGATCTGTAGATTCAATGCAATTCCAATAAAAATCCTAGAAAGTTATTTTATGGATAGCAACAGATTCTAAAGTTTTTATGAGAGGTCTGGTAGGAAGATGGCAGTGGAGTAGGAGAACCATAGGCTCCCCTTCCCCCAGGAATACAATGAGAAAACTAATCATCCTAAATACCCCAGAAATAGACCTGAAGTCTGGCATCACAAACTCCACAACTAATGGGAGAGAAGAGGCCACATCAAGAGAGGTAGTAAGTGCAGACATGTGGTTTGGGGGTGCTACAGAGGGGAGGGAGCCGTGGTCATAAAGATGGGCACGTGAGAGAGAAGCACACAGGAGAATGCGCAAGGGGAACGTCTCCCCAAAATTATTGGCTTGGAAAATGAGAGGGGCTGAATCTCATAAGTTCTTGCAACCACCAAGTCTTAAAGCCTGGAGTTTTAAAGGTCAACAGGCTTGGCTGGAATAGAACCTAGGGAGCACTGCATTGCTCCTGGAGAGAAGGTAGGCAAACAACCCGGGGAGTTGTGGGGAAGACAGCATGGAAACAGTGATCTGAAGAACACCTGAAGCACACAGAGAGGAGATTAGTTGTTTTTCTCAGGGCACATCTCTGAGAGCATTCGCAGAAATGCCTCTCTGGGAACAAAGGAGCTGACCCAAGCCATTTCTATCCCCACAACTTGACATAAACACAGATCTACCTGTGGGAAGTAGTGCACCACTAACACTGGCTGCCTAACTGCTTACAACAAGTCCTACCCCCTGCACTCTGACAGGACGGCCTTTGTCAGTCAAGCTTGGTCCCTATGATGGGCCATTCCCCCAGAAAACCAGCACAAACCCCTGTTCACA
This sequence comes from Ursus maritimus, assembly GCF_017311325.1. NCBI lineage: Eukaryota > Metazoa > Chordata > Mammalia > Carnivora > Ursidae > Ursus > Ursus maritimus. The sequence goes on from NW_024425564.1 coordinate 15,612,440, forward strand.
CCATGTCTCCAGACCAGAGAGTTCTACAGGGCCTCAGTTCTGGTGGAGGTAGGGTCAGGTCTCATTTTACAAGCAGATCAGAGCATACTTGGTTAAAACTCCCATGTTCAGACAAGACACCAAACATTGCCCACTGCAAGCAAGAAGAGCCTCTGTAGATGACTGGCCTGAAGGACAGAACAGCCAAAACACAACTGCAGATTATATACAGCACACAACAGAGATAATCCCTGGAGCACCAGGCCCTGGGCACTACAAGACCTCTTCTTCATAAGGCCATTACTTTCATGGAGCAGGAGACATAATTGGCTTTTCTAACACACAGAAGAAGGCAGAGACTTAGACAAATGCAAAGATGGAGGAATTTATCCCAAATGAAAGAACAAGATAAGACCACAGCCATATCTAAGTGAAACAGATATAAGTAACATGCCTGATGGAAAATTTAAAGCAACAATCAAAAGGATACTCACTGGGCTTGAGAAAAGAGTAGAAGACATCAATGAGACCCTAACCACAGAGATAAAAGAGTTAAAAAATAATCAATCAGAGATGAAGAGTGCAGTAAATGAGATTGGAAACAGACATGATATGATGAATGGCAGGTTAGAAGAAGCAAAGGAATGAATTAGTGACATAGAAGACAAAATAATGGAAAGTAATGCAGCTGAACAAAAGAGAGAAAGAAGAATTGTACAACATGAGAATAGACTTAGGAAAATCAGTGACTCCATCAAATGTAATAACATTCATATTATTAGAGTCACAAAAGAAGAGAGAAGAAAAGAGGCAGAACATTTATTTTAAGAAATAGCAGAAAACTTCCCTAACCTGGGGAAGGACACAGACATCCAGATCCAGGAGGCACAGAGAATGCCCATCAAAATCAACAAAAGCAGGCCAACACCAATATGTATTGTAATTAAATTTGTAAAATATAGTGATGAAGAAAAAATTAAAAATAGCAAGACAAAAGAAGTCCCTAAATTACAAAGAAAGACCTGTAAGGCTACTGTAGATTTTGCCACAGAAACTTGGCAAGCCAGAAGAAAATGGCATGATATACTGAAAAGGCTGAATGGGAAAAATTTGCAGCCAAGAATACTCTATCCAGCAAGGCTATCATTCAGAATAGAAGGAGAGATAAAGAGTTTCCCAGACAAACAAAAACTAAAGGAGATCATGACCACTAAACCAACCCTGCAAGAAATGTTAAAAGGGACACTTTGAATGGGAAGGAAACACCAAAAGTGACAAAGACAGGAAAGGATCAAGGAAAATCTCCAGAAACAATGACAAAATAAGTAATAAAATGAGACTGCATACATATCTATCAATAATTATTTTGAGGGGTGCCTGGTTGCCTCAGTTGGTTAAGCATCCAACTCTTGGATTCGGCTCAGGTCATGATCTCGGGGTCTTGAGATAGAGACCCACGTCAGGCTCTGCAATCAGTTTGGAGTCTGCTGGAGATTCTCTCTCTCCCTCTCCTTTTGCCCCACCCCCCCCCACACACACTCTCTCTAAAGAAAAACAGACACATAAATCTTTTTTAAAAATTATTATTATTATTTTGAGTGTAAATGGACTAAGCACTCCAATAAAAAGATATGGGGTGTTAGAATGGATTAAAAAAATAAGATCCATCTATATACTGCCTACAAGAGACTCATTTTATTTTATTTTATTTTATTTTATTTTTTTAAAGATCTTATTTATTTATTCGACAGAGACAGAGACAGCTAGCGAGAGAGGGAACACAAGCAGGGGGAAGTGGGAGAGGAAGAAGCAGGCTCCTAGCGGAGGAGCCTGATGTGGGGCTCGATCCCATAACGCCGGGATCACGCCCTGAGCCGAAGGCAGACGCTTAACCGCTGTGCCACCCAGGCGCCCCAAGAGACTCATTTTAGACCTAAAGACACCTGCAGTTTGAAAGTGAGGAAATGGAGAAATATTTATCATCCAAATGGATGTCAAAGTATGGAGTAGCAGTATTTATATAGGACAAACTAGACTTTAAAACAAAGACTGTAACAAGTGACAAAGAAGGGTACTATATAATCATAAAGGGGACAATCCAACAAAATAATATAAAAATTATAAATATTTATGCGCTAAATATCAGAGCACCCAAATATATAAAACAATCAATAACAAACATAAAGGAAATAATTGAAAATTTTACAATAATAGTAGGGGACTTTATCACCCCACTTACATCAGTGGACAGATCATCTAAGCACAAGATCAACAAGGAAACAATGGCTTTGAATGACACACTGGACCAGATGGACTTAATAGATATATTCAGAGCATTCCACCCAAAAATAGCAGAATACACATCCTTTTCAAGTGCACATGGGACATTCTCCAGAATAGATGACATACTAGGCCACAAAACAGGCCTCAACAAATACAAAAAGATTGAGGTTATACCATGCATCTTTTCTGACCACAATACTATGAAACTAGAAGTCAACCACAAGCAAAAATTTGGAAAGATCACAAATACATGGACGTTAAAGAATATCCTACTAAAGAATGAATGAGTCAACCAGTAAATCAAAGAACAAATAAAAACTAAAAGGAAACAAATGAAAATGAAAATACAACAGTCCAAAACATTTGGGATGCAGCAAAAATCATCCTAAGAAGTAAGCATATAGCAATACAGGGCACCTCAAGAAGTAAGAAAAGTCTCAAATAAACAACCTAACATTATACCTAGAGGAATTAGAAAAAGAACAACAAATGAAACCTAAAGCCAGCAGAAGGAAGGAAATAATAAATACTAGAGCAGAAATAAATGATATAGATACTAAAAAATGATAAAATATATCAATGAAACCATATCACTCACCATGATCAAGTGGGATTTATTCCTGGGTTGCAAGTGTGATTTCTTTGAAAGAAAGGAATAAAATTGATGACCCTCCAGCCAGACTTATCAAAGAGAAAAAAGACCCAAAAATGTAATCATGAATGGGAGAAGAGAAATAACAACCAACAAAACAGAAATACAAAGGATTATAAGAGAGTATTATAAAAATCCATCTGCCAACAAAGTGAACAACCCAGAAGAAATGGAGCAACCTAGAATAAATTCATAGAACCATATAACCTACCAAAATGGAAACAGGAAGAAATAGAAAACTTGAACAGACTAAGAACCAGCAAAGAAATTGAGTCAGTAATCAAAAAACTCCCAGCAAACAAAAATCCAGGGCCTGATGATTTCACAGGCAAATTCTACAAAACATTAAGGAAGAGTTCGTACCTATCCTTCTCAAACTGTTCCAAAAACTAGAAAAGGAAGGAAAACTTCCAAGTTCATTTTATGAGGCCAGCATTACCCTGATACCAAAACGACTATAAAAGAAAAGTATAGGCCAATATCCCTGATGAACATGGATGCAAAAATCCCCAACAAAATACTTGCAAAGTGAATCCAACAATACATTTTAATTCACCACAGGGCACCTGGGTGGCACAGTCAGTTAAGCATCCAACTCTTGGTTTGGGCTCAGGTCATGATCTCAGGGTTGTGGGATCAAGCCCCACATTGGGCTCCACAGTCAGCGAGAAGTCTCCTTGGGATTCTTCTCTCTTCCTCTCCCTCTGCCCTTCCCCCATGCTCTCTCTCTCTGAAATCAATAAATAAATCTTTTTTTAAAAGGTAGATAATACTGTAATAAACATTGGGCTACATGTATCCCTTTGAATTAGTGCTTCTGTATTTGGGGGGTAAATATCCAGCAGTGTGATTACTGGATTGTACGGTAGTTCTACTTTTAACTTTTTGAGGAACCTCCATACTGTTTTCCACAGTGGCTGCACCAGTTTGCATTCCCACCAACAGTGTAAGAGGGTTCCCCTTTCTCCACATCTTCGCCAACACCTGTAGTTTCTTTTGTTGTTGATTTTAGCCATTCTGACAGATGTGAGGTGATATCTCTCTGCAGTGTTGATTTGCATTTCCCTGATGATCAATGATGTTGAGCATCTTTTCATGTGGCTGTTGTCTTCTTTGGAGAAATGTCTACTCATGTGCTCTGCCCATTTTTAATTAGATTATTTGGTTTTGGGGTGTTAAGTTTTATAAGTTCCTTATATATTTTGAATAATAACCCTTTACTGGATATGCCATTTGCAAATATCTTCTCCTATTCAGTAGGTTGCTTTTTAATTTTGTTGATTATTTCCTTCACTGTGCAGGAGTTTTTATTTTGATGTACTTCTAATAGTTTAATTTTGCTTTTATTTCCCTTGCCTCAGGAGACATATGTGAAAAATGTTGCTACAGCCAATGTCAGAGAAATTACTGCCTGTGCTCTCTTCAAAGATTTCTACGGTTTTAGGTTTCACATTTAGGTCCTTAATCTATTTTGAGTTTATTTTTATGTGTGGAGTAAGAAAGAAAGTGGTTCAGGTTTTTTCTTTTGCATGTAGCTGTCTGGTTTTCCCAGCACCACTTGTTGAAGAGACTGTCTTTTTCCCATTGCCTATTCTTTCCTACTTTGTGGAAGATTAATTGACCATATAATTTTGGGTTTATTTCTGGGTTTTCTGTTCTGTTCCATCAATCTATGTGTCCATTTTTGTGCCAGTACCATACTATTTTGCTTACAATGGCTTTGTAGTATAACTTGAAGTCTGGAATTGTGATTCCTCCAGTTTTGTTTTTCTTTTTTCAAGATTCCTTTGGCTATGAGGGGTTTTTTGTAGTTTCATACACATTTTAGGATTGTTTGTTCTAGTTCTGTGAAAAATGCTGTTGGTATTTTGACAGGGACAGCATGAAATCTGTAGATTCACAAGGCATAAAAATTTTTAAAAATTTAAGTGGATTATATCAAAATTAAAAGCTTCTGCTCTTCAAAAGATACTGTTAGGAAAATGAACAGACAAACCACAGACTAGAGAAAAGTACAATGGAATCTCCTTCTTTGCTGTAGATATGTTCTTACACAAAGTTGCCATGAACACTGAACTAGCAAATGCTGAACTAGGGAAGATACGGGGTTAGGCTCCTGTGGGCCTGTGGTCAGATTACCATTCACCCATCAACACATAGCCTTGGTTTATGTTTGTTTCTGTTTAAAGAAACCTTACGTAATATACGTTGTTAATTTATTAACATTGAACTCATGGCTGACAGCGCTATAACTCATGCCTGACCAAAACTAATCTAATACATGTACTTTCTCCAAAAGGCACGTCATCGCCTTCTTGCACTTTGGAACATGAGATAGCACTTCAGCACTCTGCTTGGAGGCCATTTTAAACAGTGAATCACCAACAGAAAGGTCCAAAATGTGAAAAGCATGCTACTGAATAGACTGTGCAAAGGCTGTTTATAGCTTGAGAGTTGGAACAGATGACAGAGTATCACCTTGTTCACCCTCATTTGGCAAGATGCATGTCAGACAACTCGAATTTTTTGCCCCTCTGTACATGTCTGTAAATAACTGTGAAAGTGCCAGGAGTATTGATTTTGGAATTACAAATACATTGTAGAGAGCAGGCAACTGGCAAATACGGAATCCGCAAATAATGCAGGTGGGCTGTGAGTGGAAAGGCTTGCTCTTGTCTGCACGCCATGCACTGCCACCAAAGGGTTTTAAACGAGAGTAACGTGATCCTTACTATAGAAAAATAACTTTTCTCTAAATGTAAAGCATGGTTTGAAGAAGGGAAGACTGGAGACTGGCAGGGGATGCTGTACTGGGTGAGGGTGAGGGTGAGAGTGAACGAACTCAGCCAGGGCAGAGGTTTGAGGAGCTGGTCTGAGAGCCGTTAGAATCCCGGTGCCAGCGTTGGGTTGGGTGTGCATGGTGAGGGAGGAATTGAGGACAACTCCCAGGGTTCTGGCTTGGGCAAATGAGTGGGGTAGGGCCATGGATGAGAGCTCTAGTCTCTGAGTCAGAGATACTTGAGCTTAAATCCAAATTCCACCAACTCACTAGCTGTGTAGCCAACAGACATTCTCCTTCGCTTCTCTGAGCTTCAGTGTTTTCTTCTCTACATACAGATTCTATATAATGGGAAAACTACATCCAGAGTTATTTTGAGATTTAAATAAGCACTGGTGTTGTCACTTAACTAAGGGAAATAGGGAAAACAGAAGCATGTGGGGTTGGGGGGAGAAGGAGAGGGGTCCCACTGGACACATAAATTGGACATGCCTGTGGGCATCCATGCACAAAAGCTATTTGATATGCTCCCAGGAAGCCAGGAGCAGAGAAGTTGGGAGAGTGACATACAGACTTGGAAGTGAGTAGAAGGCAGGATGCTGCAAGAACCACAAAGAATGGGTAGTTCCAGCCTCAGAGGTCTGAAGACAGAGGAAGAGGCTGGAAAGGAGATCAAGAAAGAGGAGGAGGAGGAAAACCAGGAATGCGTGGGATAACGGAGGGCAGG